>NC_048579.1:75325789-75465789 GCF_013265735.2 Oncorhynchus mykiss | reverse complement strand
TTACACAAGGTGGTCTGACTGAGCTAGTTGACCTTACACAAGGTGGACTGACTGAGCTAGTTGACCTTACAAAAGGTGATATGACTGAGCTAGTTGACCTTACACAAGGAGGTCTGACTGAGCTAGCTTACCTTACACAAGGAGGTCTGACTGAGCTAGTTGACCTTACACAAGGAGGTCTGACTGAGTGACATCCTCTGCCTAAGTCAGACTCTCCTCCTCGATGCAGACCCTCTCTCCCTCTATGTGGTTTAGTTAGGGCTAGATGAGATAAGGCCGTCTCTGACTAGCTTGGTACTGATGAGGATGGAATGTTACTATCTATTACATGAAAAAATCAACACTGTCATAGATACTGTCTGAGTCCGCAGATGTACAGAGTATACCAGACATTAGGAACCTAATAGTGAGTCGCAACCCCCCCCCCCCTTTCGCACTCAGAACAGCATCAATTTGTCAGGGCATGGACTCTACAAGGTGTTGAAAGCATTCCACAGGGATGCTGACCCATGTTGGCTCCAGTGCTTCCCACAGTTGTGTCAAGTTGGCTGGATGTCCTTTGGGTGGTGGACCGCTCTCGATACACACAGGAAACTACTGAGAGTGAAAAACCCAGCAGCTTTGCAGTTCTTGACACAAACCGGTGCACCTGACACCTACTACCACTTCCTGTTCAAAGGCACTTACATCTGTTGTCTTGCCCCATTCACCCTCTGAATGGCTCACATACACAATCCATGTCTCAATTGTCTCAAGGCTTAAAAATCCTTCTTTAAACTGTCTCCTCCCCTTCATCTACACCGTGTTTATGTATTACTCTGTGAATGACCTGAGGTTAGGGTTAGGGTTAGAGTTATGTAATCTCCAATCTGTGTATGTACGACTATGTGAATGACCTGAGGTTAGGGTTAGGGTTAGAGTTATGTAATCTCCAATCTGTGTATGTACGACTATGTGAATGACCTGAGGTGTACACTACCTGCTACAACCATACTGATCTGGCCCGGAGCAGAGCAGGTGAGAAGTGAGGTGGGTACTCCACATAGGCTGCATTCCAAAAGTAGTGCACCAAATAGGAAACAAGGTGACATTTTGTATTCTGGAGCATCTCTCAGCTTAGAGTACTAGGAAACCTGGTAGGAGTGGATCAGCTGACATTGATCAAGGCACTGCTGCACCTGTGGTTTGTCTGTACCCAACTCACACAGGAACCGGCCAAGGGGCTAGAGACAGCAGTCCATGCAGGGAAAAAAATGCAGAAAAACTTTGTCTTTCTCTTATCCTGATGAGTGTACCTTGGCATAAGGAGAGAGAGGGAGAGGGTAGAGAGAGAGGGAGACAGAGAGAGAGACAGAGAGAGGGAGACAGAGACAGAGACAGAGACAGAGACCGAGACAGAGACCGAGAGAGAGACCGAGAGCGAGACAGAGAGAGAGACAGAGAGAGACAGACAGACAGACAGAGACCGAGAGACAGAGACCGAGAGACAGAGACCGAGAGACACAGAGACAGAGACAGAGACAGAGAGAGAGAGAGAGAGAGAGAGAGAGAGAGAGAGAGTAACTTTAGTATGCCAGCTGGGTTGTAGGCCAGAGGAGGATTGTGACGATGCGTTGCCAATACCACCCATTTAATTAGCTGGGCTTGTACACGGGGTTGTATCAGAAATGTTGCAAGGTTGTACCAGGGTTTGTCTCGTCTTGTTTCATCAAAAGCTCTCTGTCACACCAGTAAGCTTGTCAGTGAGTCTCTAGATCAGTGGTTGTGCGTCCATGTCCCTACAGGATACATCAGCTTAATCCCCAGTCATTGTATCTGACAAGGCAAGGCTCCGTGTTAGGCTCCAACCACACCACCACCAGGCCTCGTTCTGGGACCCCGTACAGGCCGGTGAGACCTGGGTTCATTTACTATTTGAAACATTTTGTCTGCCTTGGAGTGCTAGATGGGTGGGGTTTGAACCCAGGTCTGGGATTTGAACCCAGGTCTGGGACACCTACGGAGGCCAGTGGGGGCCATTGGGCGGTGGATCTCTGCCCCTGCCAGCCCAGGTGTTATTCTGGTTATGTATGAAGCCAGGTTAAATATACCCTGGGCCTGCTATCCTGGGAGACGTTTACAGAGTAATCCCTGTGTTGTAACACGATGCCTCGTCAAGGATTCACAGCAAAGGTCTTAGTGAGCAGAGCAGAGCAGGGTGGAGAGAGCAAGATCGCAGGACAGCCATGCAGCTGGTCAGACAGCCAGTCAGCCGGTCAGTGAGCCAATCAGCCAGCCAGCCAGCCAATCATGCCAGCCAGCCAGTCAGCCAGTCAACAAGCCAGCCAGCCAGTCAACCAGCCAGCCAGTCAACAAGCCAGCCAGCCAGCCAGTCAACCAGTCAACAAGCCAGCCAGCCAGCCAGTCAACGTCAACCAGCCAGCCAGCCAGCCAGTCAACCAGTCAAAGAGCCAGCCAGCCAGCCAGCCAGTCAACCAGCCAGCCAGCCAGCCAGCCAACCAGCCAGCCAGCCAGCCAGTCAGCAAGCCAGCCAGCCAGCCTGCCAGCCAGTCAGCCAGTCAACCAGCCAGCCAGCCACAATGTAGGGCGAGGTGGTATGAGACACTGCCTTCCATGGTGATGTTATTACCCTCCCTGCTGCTGGCTGCTGAGCTGTCCAACATCGCTGTGGCTACGTCCTAAACGGAACCCTGTTCCCTATCTAGTGAACTAGGTTTGACCAGGCTCCGGTCAAAAGTAAGTGCACCGCGTAGGGGCTAGGGTGCCGTTTAGGACGTAGCCCGTGCACAGCCACAGCCTCTTTAAATAGTCATTGTAATGCAAAGATAGCGAAATGACAAACAGTTTAGATGAATAAACGCAACAAGGAATGGGAATCAACACGGAGGCCTTGTAGGATCAGATTTCATGTTTCTCCAAGTGGTGGACAACGTTGAGAAAGACACGTCAAGAGCCGTATTGAAATAGCCTGACGATGACAGAGGTCCTATGTAAGACCATATGTGAGATGTGCTGACGGAACCACAATTCTTTAAAGAGCTTTGGAAGTGAGAGCAGCAAATGAACAAATAGGCCAGATGAGGATTTAGACAGTCTTATAATAGGCCTGGTGCATTTATAACGTGTCATACCTCCAAGACGGGTGGTCCCTGTACACAGTATGACATAACCCTTAGAGTAGAACTCTGTGAATGATAGGATATCCCATGTCCCTGTCACTGTCAGTCCAACACCAAGTCATTGTACCTGAACACCTGAAGCTCTAGGTTGCTATGGGAGTTGTTCTGAGGTCTAAACACCTGAAGCTCTAGGTTGCTATGCGAGTTGTTCTAAGGTCTAAACACCTGAAGCTCTGGGTTGCTATGGGAGTCGTTCTGAGGTCTAAACACCTGAAGCTCTAGGTTGCTATGGGAGTTGTTCTAAGGTCTAAACACCTGAAGCTCTAGGTTGCTATGGTAGTTGTTCTAAGGTCTAAACACCCGAAGCTCTAGGTTGCTATGGGAGTTGTTCTAAGGTCTAAACACCTGAAGCTCTAGGTTGCTATGGGAGTTGTTCTGAGGTCTAAACACCTGAAGCTCTGGGTTGCTATGGGAGTTGTTCTGAGGTCTAAACACCTGAAGCTCTAGGTTGCTATTGGAGTTGTTCTGAGGTCTAAACACCCAAAGCTCTAGGTTGCTATGGGAGTTGTTCTGAGGTCTAAACACCTGAAGCTCTAGGTTGCTATGGGAGTTGTTCTAAGGTCTAAACACCTGAAGCTCTAGGTTGCTATGGGAGTTGTTCTAAGGTCTAAACACCCGAAGCTCTAGGTTGCTATGGGAGTTGTTCTGAGGTCTAAACACCTGAAGCTCTAGGTTGCTATGGGAGTTGTTCTAAGGTCTAAACACCTGAAGCTCTAGGTTGCTATGGTAGTTGTTCTAAGGTCTAAACACCCGAAGCTCTAGGTTGCTATGGGAGTTGTTCTAAGGTCTAAACACCCGAAGCTCTAGGTTGCTATGGGAGTTGTTCTGAGGTCTAAACACCTGAAGCTCTAGGTTGCAATGGGAGTTGTTCTAAGGTCTAAACACCTGCAGCTCTAGGTTGCTATGGGAGTTGTTCTAAGATCTAAACACCTGAAGCTCTAGGTTGCTATGGGAGTTGTTCTAAGGTCTAAACACCCAAAGCTCTAGGTTGCTATGGGAGTTGTTCTAAGGTCTAAACACCCGAAGCTCTAGGTTGCTATGGGAGTTGTTCTGAGGTCTAAACACCTGAAGCTCTAGGTTGCTATGGGAGTTGTTCTAAGGTCTAAACACCTGAAGCTCTAGGTTGCTATGGGAGTTGTTCTAAGGTCTAAACACCCGAAGCTCTAGGTTGCTATGGGAGTTGTTCTGAGGTCTAAACACCTGAAGCTCTAGGTTGCTATGGGAGTTGTTCTAAGGTCTAAACACCTGAAGCTCTAGGTTGCTATGGGAGTTGTTCTAAGGTCTAAACACCCGAAGCTCTAGGTTGCTATGGGAGTTGTTCTGAGGTCTAAACACCTGAAGCTCTAGGTTGCTATGGGAGTTGTTCTGAGGTCTAAACACCCGAAGCTCTAGGTTGCTATGGGAGTTGTTCTGAGGTCTAAACACCCAAAGCTCTAGGTTGCTATGGGAGTTGTTCTGAGGTCTAAACACCCAAATCTCTGGGTTGCTATGGGCGTCACACTAGAGGTCAATACAGTATACTATGTGAACCTCCCAAATGGAACCCTATTCCCTATATAGTGCACTACTTGATGTCCTGTCCAAAAGTAGTACACTATATAGGGAATAGGGAGCCATTGTAAGTCCCCTAGTATGTCCATGTGAAGTCCACAGAGAGCCCTTTCAGATTCTACAGACCTTTCAATATCGTTCTGTAGAGTAGACACCTTGCAGTGCTCTGAGACCTGGGTTCTGTAGAGTAGACACCTTGCAGTGCTCTGAGACCTGGATTCTGTAGAGTAGACACCTTGCAGTACTCTGAGACCTGGGTTCTGTAGAGTAGACACCTTGCAGTACTCTGAGACCTGGGTTCTGTAGAGTAGACACCTTGCAGTACTCTGAGACCTGGGTTCTGTAGAGTAGACACCTTGCAGTGCTCTGAGACCTGGGTTCTGTAGAGTTAGACACCTTGCAGTACTCTGGGTTCTGTAGAGATGACACCTTGCAGTACTCTGAGACCTGGGTTCTGTAGAGTAGACACCTTGCAGTACTCTGAGACCTGGGTTCTGTAGAGTAGACACCTTGCAGTGCTCTGAGACCTGGGTTCTGTAGAGTAGACACCTTGCAGTACTCTGAGACCTGGGTTCTGTAGAGTAGACACCTTGCAGTACTCTGAGACCTGGGTTCTGTAGAGTTAGACACCTTGCAGTACTCTGAGACCTGGGTTCTGTAGAGTAGACACCTTGCAGTACTCTGAGACCTGGGTTCTGTAGAGTAGACACCTTGCAGTACTCTAAGACCTGGGTTCTGTAGAGTAGACACCTTGCAGTACTCTGAGACCTGGGTTCTGTAGAGTTAGACACCTTGCAGTACTCTGAGACCTGGGTTCTGTAGAGTTAGACACCTTGCAGTACTCTGAGACCTGGGTTCTGTAGAGTAGACACCTTGCAGTACTCTGAGACCTGGGTTCTGTAGAGTTAGACACCTTGCAGTACTCTGAGACCTGGGTTCTGTAGAGTTAGACACCTTGCAGTACTCTGAGACCTGGGTTCTGTAGGGTTAGACACCTTGCAGTACTCTGAGACCTGGGTTCTGTAGGGTTAGACACCTTGCAGTACTCTGGGTTCTGTAGAGTTAGACACCTTGCAGTACTCTGAGACCTGGGTTCTGTAGAGTAGACACCTTGCAGTACTCTGAGACCTGGGTTCTGTAGAGTTAGACACCTTGCAGTACTCTGAGACCTGTTGCTTTACACTCAAAATCCTCTTGACTGGCTGGGGCTGGAATGTGTCCTCACCATGGTTGTACAGCAGCTATAATATAGTATATAGTAATATAGTATGTAAGTCTACATTCTCCCCAGCTGGTAATACTAGAGAAAAAAACTATACATACCTCGGCCTAAACATCAGCACCAAGGGTAACTTCCACAATGCTGTGAACCATCTGAGAGACAAGGCAAGAAGGGCCTTCTACGCCATCAAAAGGAACATCAAATTCAACATACCAATTAGGATCTGGCAAAACATACTTGAATCAGTTATAGAACCCATTACCCTTTTATGTTTGTGAGGTCTGGGGTCCGCTTACCAACCAAGAATTCAGAAGATGGGACAAACACCAAATTGAGACTCCGCATACAGAATTCTGGAAAAATATCCTTTGTGTACAACGTAAAATACCCAATAATGCATGCAGAGTAGAATTAGGCCGATACCCACTAATTATCAAAATCCAGAAAAGAGCAATTCAATTCTACAACGACCTAAAAGGAAGCGATTCCCAAACCTTCCATAACAAAGCCATCACCTACAGAGAGATGAACCTGGAGAAGAGTCCCCTAAGCAAGCTGGTCCTGGGGCTCTGTTCACAAACACAAACCCACCCCACAGAGCCCCAGGACAGCAGCACAATTAGAACCAACCAAATCATGAGAAAACAAAAAGATAATTACTTGACACATTGGAAAGAATTAACAAAAAAACAGAGCAAACTAGAATGCTATTTGTCCCTAAACAGAGAGTACACAGTGGCAGAATACCAGACCACTGTGACTGACCCAAACTTAAGGAAAGCTTTGACTATGTACAGACTCAGTGAGCATAGCCTTGCTATTGAGAAAGGCCGCCGTAGGCAGACATGGCTCTCAAGAGAAGACAGGCTATGTGCTCACTGCCCACAAAATTAGGTGGAAACTGAGCTGCACTTCCTAACCTCCTGCCCAATGTATGACCATATTAGAGACACATATTTCCCTCAGATTACACAGATCCACAAAGAATTCGAAAACAAACCCAATTTTGATAAACTCCCATATCTACTGGGTGAAATTCCACAGTGTGACATCACAGCAGCAAGATTTGTGACCTGTTGCCACGAGAAAAGGGCAACCAGTGAAGAATAAACACCATTGTAAATACAACCCACATGTATGCTTATTTATTTTCCCTTTTGTACTTTAACTATTTGCACATCATTACAACACTGTATAGAGACATAATGTGACATTTGAAATGTCTTTATTGTTTTGGAACTTCTGTATGTGTAATGTTTACTGTTCATTTTTATTGTTTATTTCACTTTTGTATATTTTCTACTTCACTTGCTTTGGCAATGTTAACACATGTTTCCCATGTCAATAAAGCCCTTGAATTGAATTGAATTGAGAGAGACAGAGAGAGAGAGAGAGAGAGAGAGAGAGAGAGAGAGAGAGAGAGAGAGAGAGAGAGAGAGAGAGAGAGAGAGAGAGAGAGAGAGAGAGAGAGAGAGAGAGAGAGAGAGAGAGAGAGAGAGAGAGAGAGAGAGAGAGAGAGAGAGAGAGAGAGAGAGAGAGAGAGAGAGAGAGAGAGAGAGAGAGAGAGAGAGAGAGAGAGAGAGAGAGACACAGAGACACAGAGACACAGAGAGGCCTGTGGCTGTAACCCCTAAATATAGCCCCATCATCTGTTCTATGGAAGGGACCAGCTTATGGGAACCTCTGGTCCATATCAACATATCAGCTGGTACATGTGAGGTTTTATATGATGTGAACAACAGCTAGAGGAAATTCAGAAGAAGAAAGGGACGAGAGAAGAAGAGGGACGAGAGAAGAGAGGGAGGAGAGAAGAAGAGGGAGGAGAGAAGAAGAGAGGGTCGAGGGAAGAAGAGAGGGTTGAGAGAAGAAGAGAGAGAGGAGAGAAGAGAGAGAGGAGAGAAGAAGAGAGGGAGTAAAAAGAGGAGAGGGATCAGATCAGGGCTGACTGCTTTAGAAAGAGGAGAGGGATCAGATCAGGGCTGACTGCTTTAGAAAGAGGAGAGGGATCAGATCAGGGCTGACTGCTTTAGAAAGAGGAGAGGGATCAGATCAGGGTTGACTGCTTTAGAAAGAGGAGAGGGATCAGATCAGGGTTGACTGCTTTAGAAAGAGGAGAGGGATCAGATCAGGGCTGACTGCTTTTAGCAGTGACAGCGTCAGAAAGCCTGTGCTTGTCAGAAAGGATCAGTGTCTCATTCGACTCTCCTCTCCTCTCCTCTCCACAGACACAGCTCTGTCCCAGACAGCCAGGCTCTATTACCCCTACACTGGAGCTGTCTACATTCACAGATGCTTTTTATCATAGACAGAGTTGAACACTTTGGCTGTATAACAGTACAAACATGTCTGATGCTTTGTGTGAGAGATGTCAGTCCTAGCTCTAAGATTGTCCCATCTCTCTGACCCTGTCTCCATGTTGTGGTCTGGTCCCATCTCTCTGACCCTGTCTCCATGCTGTGGTCTGGTCCCATCTCTCTCTCTGACCCTGTCTTCATGCTGTGGTCTGGTCCCATCTCTCTCTCTGACCCTGTCTCCATGCTGTGGTCTGGTCCCATCTCTCGGACCCTGTCTCCATGTTGTGGTCTGGTCCCATCTCTCTGACCCTGTCTCCATGCTGTGGTCTGGTCCCATCTCTCTGACCCTGTCTCCATGTTGTGGTCTGGTCCCATCTCTCTGACCCTGTCTCCATGCTGTGGTCTGGTCCCATCTCTCTCTCTGACCCTGTCTCCATGTTGTGGTCTGGTCCCATCTCTCTGACCCTGTCTCCATGCTGTGGTCTGGTCCCATCTCTCTGACCCTGTCTCCATGCTGTGGTCTGGTCCCATCTCTCTGACCCTGTCTTCATGCTGTGGTCTGGTCCCATCTCTCTGACCCTGTCTCCATGCTGTGGTCTGGTCCCATCTCTCTGACCCTGTCTCCATGCTGTGGTCTGGTCCCATCTCTCTGACCCTGTCTCCATGCTGTGGTCTGGTCCCATCTCTCTGACCCTGTCTCCATGTTGTGGTCTGGTCCCATCTCTCTGACCCTGTCTCCATGCTGTGGTCTGGTCCCATCTCTCTGATCCTGTCTCCATGCTGTGGTCTGGTCCCATCTCTCTGACCCTGTCTCCATGCTGTGGTCTGGTCCCATCTCTCTCTCTGACCCTGTCTCCATGCTGTGGTCTGGTCCCATCTCTCTGACCCTGTCTCCATGCTGTGGTCTAGTCCCATCTCTCTGACCCTGTCTCCATGTTGTGGCCTGGTCCCATCTCTCTGACCCTGTCTTCATGCTGTGGTCTGGTCCCATCTCTCTGACCCTGTCTCCATGTTGTGGCCTGGTCCCATCTCTCTGGCCCTGTCTCCATGCTGTGGTCTGGTCCCATCTCTCTGACCCTGTCTCCATGCTGTGGTCTGGTCCCATCTCTCTGACCCTGTCTCCATGCTGTGGTCTGGTCCCATCTCCCTGACCCTGTCTTCATGTTGTGGTCTGGTCCCATCTCTCTGACCCTGTCTCCATGCTGTGGTCTGGTCCCATCTCTCTGACCCTGTCTCCATGTTGTGGTCTGGTCCCATCTCTCTGACCCTGTCTCCATGTTGTGGCCTGGTCCCATCTCTCTGACCCTGTCTCCATGCTGTGGTCTGGTCCCATCTCTCTGACCCTGTCTCCATGCTGTGGTCTGGTCCCATCTCTCTGACCCTGTCTCCATGCTGTGGTCTGGTCCCATCTCGCTGATCCTGTCTTCATGCTGTGGTCTGGTCCCATCTCTCTGACCCTGTCTCCATGCTGTGGTCTGGTCCCATCTATCTGACCCTGTCTCCATGCTGTGGTCTGGTCCCATCTCTCTGACCCTGTCTCCATGCTGTGGTCTGGTCCCATCTCTCTGACCCTGTCTCCATGCTGTGGTCTGGTCCCATCTCTCTGACCCTGTCTCCATGTTGTGGTCTGGTCCCATCTCTCTGACCCTGTCTCCATGTTGTGGTCTGGTCCCATCTCTCTGACCCTGTCTCCATGCTGTGGTCTGGTCCCATCTCTCTGACCCTGTCTCCATGCTGTGGTCTGGTCCCATCTCTGACCCTGTCTCCATGCTGTGGTCTGGTCCCATCTCTCTGACCCTGTCTCCATGCTGTGGTCTGGTCCCATCTCTCTGACCCTGTCTCCATGCTGTGGTCTGGTCCCATCTCTCTGACCCTGTCTCCATGCTGTGGTCTGGTCCCATCTCTCTGACCCTGTCTCCATGCTGTGGTCTGGTCCCATCTCAACCAGACCACCATGTTTTCTGCTCTATAGCCCTGATGCATTTCACCTCTATACGCTATGTGTTGTGTGAAATATAGAGTCAGAACTTTATCAGTATGAAAGCCCTGCTATCTTATCAAGTCCCCACCAACACACCAACCCCCCCCCCCCCCCCCCCCCCACCTGATTTCCTGCTTCTGACTCGCAGATGTTGGCTTCACATCAGACGCAGGGGAAGATGGAGGCTTCGGCTGTGTTGTGAGGACAAGCCAGGCGGCTATACAGGGAAATGTCATGCTGCATCAAACTCACATAGCAACCATCCGTCTATAGGCTCTTCTCTAGAATGGCCACATACAAGGGGTGGTGTCTCAGATCCCTAACGCTACTGTGTAGGGAAACGGGCGCCATTTTGGACACACCCCTTGCTTCACGCTCAGGTTGTACGACTGCTCAGGTTGTACGACTGCTCAGGTTGTATGACTGCTCAGGTTGTACGACTGCTCAGGTTGTACGACTGCTCGGGTTGTATGACTGCTCGGGTTGTACGACTGCTCAGGTTGTACGGCTGCTCAGGTTGTACCACTGCTCAGGTTGTACGGCTGCTCAGGTTGTACGGCTGCTCAGGTTGTACGACGGCTCAGGTTGCACGGCTGCTCAGGTTGTACGGCTGCTCAGGTTGTACGGCTGCTCAGGTTGGACCACTGCTCAGGTTATACGACTGCTCAGGTTGTACGGCTGCTCAGGTTGTACGACTGTTCAGGTTGGACGACTGCTTAGGCTGTACGACTGCTTAGGCTGTATGACTGCTCAGGCTGTACGACTGCTCAGGCTGTACGACTGCTCAGGCTGTACGACTGCTTAGGCTGTATGACTGCTCAGGCTGTATGACTGCTTAGGCTGTATGACTGCTCAGGCTGTATGACTGCTCAGGCTGTACGACTGCTTAGGCTGTACAACTGCTCAGGCTGGACCACTGCTCAGGCTGTACGACTGCTTAGGCTGTACAACTGCTCAGGCTGGACCACTGCTCAGGTTGTACGACTGCTCGGGTTGTACGGCTGCTCAGGTTGTACGGCTGCTCAGGTTGTACGACTGCTCGGGTTGGACGACTGCTCAGGTTGTACGACTGTTCAGGTTGGACGACTGCTTAGGCTGTACGACTGCTTAGGCTGTATGACTGCTCAGGCTGTACGACTGCTCAGGTTGTACGGCTGCTCAGGTTGTACGACTTCTCGGGTTGTACGACTGCTCAGGCTGTATGACTGCTCAGGCTGTATGACTGCTCAGGCTGTACGACTGCTCAGGCTGTACGACTGCTCAGGCTGTATGACTGCTCAGGTTGTACGGCTGCTCAGGTTGGACCACTGCTCAGGCTGTACGACTGCTCAGGTTGTACGACTGCTCAGGCTGTATGACTGCTCAGGCTGTATGACTGCTCAGGCTGTACGACTGCTCAGGTTGTACGACTGCTCAGGCTGTATGACTGCTCAGGTTGTATGACTGCTCAGGTTGTATGACTGCTCAGGCTGTACGATGCATTTGTTTTGATGGTTGTTACTGAGGTTAATGTCTTCAGTCTTCAACGTGTCTCTCTGGCCAGCTGCTAGTCATTACCATCCAACATAAGTCTTAGAGTTTATGACCTTTTTGGTTTCTTATCAATAACCTTCTCTCTCTCTCTCCACAACACAGTCCCACTGACTGTCTGACAGCGTGTCTAATGGTCTCCAGTCTGTAGACCTAGCAACAGATTATTTCTGTATTTGGTATTTTGGTATTTTATTAGGATCCCCATTAGCTGTTGCAAAAGCAGCAGATACTCTTCCTGGGGTCCACACAGAACACAGAACACAGAACACAGAACACAGAGCACAGAACACAGAACACAGAGCACAGAGCATAGAACACAGAGCACAGAATACAGAACACAGAACACAGAATACAGAACACAGAGCACAGAATACAGAACACAGAACACAGAACACAGAGCACAGAGCACAGAACACAGAGCACAGAGCACAGAGCACAGAGCACAGAGCACAGAACACAGAGCACAGAACACAGAACACAGAACACAGAACACGAAACATGAAACATAATACAGAACATGAATAAACAAGAACAGCTCAAGGACAGAACTACATACAGTCCATTTAAAACGTCACACATAGTTTACATATCAATACACACTAAATATCTGGGTCAAACAGGGGAGAGGTGTTGCTTTACCTGTTGTTTGAAACCAGGTTTGCTGTTCACTAGAGCAATATGAGATGGAAGGGAGTCCCATGCAATAATAACCTCTGTATAATACTGTACGCTTTCTTACATTTCTTCTGGATTTGGGGACTGTGAAAAGACCCCTGGTGGCATGTCGGGTGGGATAAGTGTGTGTGTCAGAGCTGTGTGTGAGTTGACTATGAAAACAACTTGGGATTTTCAACACATTAATGTTTCTTCTAAAAAGAAGAAGTGATGCAGTCAGTCAGTCTGTCACAACTCTTAGCCAAGAGAGACTGGCTGCATAGTATTTATATCAGCTCTCTGATTACAATGAAGAGCAAGACGTGTCGCTCTGTTCTGGGCTGCAGCTTAACTAGCAGGACTTGCTTCTTCTTTTTGTGTTTTTGTTGCATAGCGAACAGAAAAGCATTCCATCCCCGACAGCTGTCCGCCCCCCCAAAAAAACCTGTCCTGGAGAGGGAAGAAGGATCCGTACAGGGATCCAGGACAGATGCCATGGTCTCACGAGCCAAGCCCGACGTATAGACAGCCTCGTGGGGGAGGAATGGAGGGGTGGAGGAGCTGGAACATAGTCGAGAGTCTGTGGGAAAGAACGCAGAACTCGACAGAGGCCGCGATGCTGCTATGCGGCTACTATGACAGCCATCTTGTATCGCAGCAGGCAGACGGGAAACATAAGGAGTGCATCCTAAATGGCACCCTATACCCTGTGGACCCTGATCAAACGTAGAGAACTATGCAGGGGAATAGGATGCCGTTTGGGACAGACCCCCAAAGGAGTGGCCGACACCCGCAGGCCGCTCGGGTTTCACTCCCAGGAGAGCAGGGATCTCTGGGATGCGGACGGTGGGAGCGGCCTGCATTCAGGAAGCCAAGGTCCTGACTGAAGTGTTTAATACTCTAAGTGACAGGACATTATTATAATGCCAGGAGGACGGACCGGGTCCTGGGACCACTGGATATCACATGGACTCACAGCTGGGTTATATAACGCCGACCCAACACCACATCAGTGCTGGAAAACAAGTATCCCCTTCCATTGTGTTGTGATGACATCATCCTCTTCCATGGTGTTGTGATGACATCATCCTCTTCCATGATGTTGTGATGACATCATCCTCTTCCATGGTGTTGTGATGACATCATCCTCTTCCATGGTGTTGTGATGACATCATCCTCTTCCATGGTGTTGTGATGACATCATCCTCTTCCATGGTGTTGTGATGACATCATCCTCTTCCATGATGTTGTGATGACATCATCCTCTTCCATGGTGTTGTGATGACATCATCCTCTTCCATGGTGTTGTGATGACATCATCCTCTTCCATGGTGTTGTGATGACATCATCCTCTTCCATGGTGTTGTGATGACATCATCCTCTTCCATGGTGTTGTGATGACATCATCCTCTTCCATGGTGTTGTGATGACATCATCCTCTTCCATAGTGTTGTGATGACGTCATCCTCTTCCATGGTGTTGTGATGACATCATCCTCTTCCATAGTGTTGTGATGACATCATCCTCTTCCATAGTGTTGTGATGACATCATCCTCTTCCATAGTGTTGTGATGACATCATCCTCTTCCATAGTGTTGTGATGATGTCATCCTCTTCCATGGTGTTGTGATGACGTCATCCTCTTCCATAGTGTTGTGATGACATCATCCTCTTCCATAGTGTTGTGATGACATCATCCCCTTCCATGGTGTTGTGATGACATCAGTATCCTCTTCCATAGTGTTGTGATGACATCATCCTCTTCCATAGTGTTGTGATGACATCATCCCCTTCCATGGTGTTGTGATGACATCATCCTCTTCCATGGTGTTGTGATGACATCATCCTTTTCCATGGTGCTGTGATGACATCATCCTCTTCCATAGTGTTGTGATGACATCATCCTCTTCCATGGTGTTGTGATGACATCATCCTCTTCCATGGTGCTGTGATGACATCATCCTCTTCCATGGTGTTGTGATGACATCATCCCCTTCCATGGTGTTGTGATGACATCATCCCCTTCCATGGTGTTGTGATGACATCATCCCCTTCCATAGTGTTGTGATGACATCATCCCCTTCCATAGTGTTGTGATGACATCATCCTCTTCCATGGTGTTGTGATGACATCATCCTCTTCCATAGTGTTGTGATGACATCATCCTCTTCCATGGTGTTGTGATGACATCATCCTCTTCCATGGTGTTGTGATGACATCATCCTCTTCCATGGTGTTGTTATGACATCATCCTCTTCCATGGTGTTGTGATGACATCATCCTCTTCCATGGTGTTGTGATGACATCATCCTCTTCCATGGTGTTGTGATGACATCATCCTCTTCCATGGTGTTGTGATGACATCATCCTCTTCCATAGTGTTGTGATGACATCATCCTCTTCCATGGTGTTGTGATGACATCATCCTCTTCCATGGTGTTGTGATGACATCATCCTCTTCCATGGTGTTGTGATGACATCATCCTCTTCCATGGTGTTGTGATGACATCATCCTCTTCCATGGTGTTGTGATGACATCATCCTCTTCCATAGTGTTGTGATGACATCATCCCCTTCCATGGTGTTGTGATGACATCATCCTCTTCCATGGTGTTGTGATGACATCATCCTCTTCCATGGTGTTGTGATGACATCATCCTCTTCCATAGTGTTGTGATGACATCATCCTCTTCCATGGTGTTGTGATGACATCAGTATCAAATACATGTATGACCTGACACACACTATACACCTGGGATAGAGAGTTAACCTGAGGAGATGTCATTATATATGACTGGGATAGAGAGGAGAGAGTTAACCTGAGGAGACAGATGTCATTATATACGACTGGGATAGAGAGTTAACCTGAGGAGACAGATGTCATTATATATGACTGGGATAGAGAGGAGAGAGTTAACCTAAGGAGACAGATGTCATTATATATGACTGGGATAGAGAGTTAACCTGAGGAGACAGATGTCATTATATATGACTGGGATAGAGAGATAACCTGAGGAGACAGATGTCATTATATATGACTGGGATAGAGAGGAGAGAGTTAACCTGAGGAGACAGATGTCATTATATATGACTGGGATAGAGAGTTAACCTGAGGAGACAGATGTCATTATATATGACTGGGATAGAGAGGAGAGAGTTAACCTGAGGAGACAGATGTCATTATATACGACTGGGATAGAGAGTTAACCTGTGGAGACAGATGTCATTATATATGACTGGGATAGAGAGGAGAGAGTTAACCTGAGGAGACAGATGTCATTATATACGACTGGGATAGAGAGTTAACCTGAGGAGACAGATGTCATTATATATGACTTGGAGAGAGAGTAGAGAGTTAACCTAAGGAGACAGATGTCATTATATATGACTGGGATAGAGAGGAGAGAGTTAACCTGAGGAGACAGCTGTCATTATATATGACTGGGATAGAGAGTTAACCTGAGGAGACAGATGTCATTATATATGACTGGGATAGAGAGTTAACCTGAGGAGACAGATGTCATTATATATGACTGGGATAGAGAGGAGAGAGTTAACCTGAGGAGACAGATGTCATTATATACGACTGGGATAGAGAGTTAACCTGAGGAGACAGATGTCATTATATACGACTGGGATAGAGAGTTAACCTGAGGAGACAGATGTCATTATATACGACTGGGATAGAGAGTTAACCCGAGGAGACAGATGTCATTATATATGACTGGGATAGAGAGGAGAGAGTTAACCTGAGGAGACAGATGTCATTATATATGACTGGGATAGAGAGGAGAGAGTTAACCTGAGGAGACAGATGTCATTATATATGACTGGGATAGAGAGATAACCTGAGGAGACAGATGTCATTATATATGACTGGGATAGAGAGATAACCTGAGGAGACAGATGTCATTATATATGACTGGGATAGAGAGTTAACCTGAGGAGACAGATGTCATTATATATGACTGGGATAGAGAGATAACCTGAGGAGACAGATGTCATTATATATGACTGGGATAGAGAGGAGAGAGTTAACCTGAGGAGACAGATGTCATTATATACGACTGGGATAGAGAGTTAACCTGAGGAGACAGATGTCATTATATATGACTGGGATAGAGAGTTAACCTGAGGAGACAGATGTCATTATATACGACTGGGATAGAGAGTTAACCTGAGGAGACAGATGTCATTATATATGACTGGGATAGAGAGGAGAGAGTTAACCTGAGGAGACAGATGTCATTATATATGACTGGGATAGAGAGTTAACCTGAGGAGACAGATGTCATTATATATGACTGGGATAGAGAGTTAACCTGAGGAGACAGATGTCATTATATATGACTGGGATAGAGAGATAACCTGAGGAGACAGATGTCATTATATATGACTGGGATAGAGAGTTAACCTGAGGAGACAGATGTCATTATATATGACTGGGATAGAGAGTTAACCTGAGGAGACAGATGTCATTATATATGACTGGGATAGAGAGTTAACCTGAGGAGACAGATGTCATTATATATGACTGGGATAGAGAGGAGAGAGTTAACCTGAGGAGATGTCATTATATATGACTGGGATAGAGAGGAGAGAGATAACCTGAGGAGACAGATGTCATTATAT
The DNA here is from genome assembly GCF_013265735.2 of Oncorhynchus mykiss. NCBI lineage: Eukaryota > Metazoa > Chordata > Actinopteri > Salmoniformes > Salmonidae > Oncorhynchus > Oncorhynchus mykiss. Next base: position 75,448,743 of record NC_048579.1, on the reverse strand, counting down.
ATGACTGGGATAGAGAGTTAACCTGAGGAGACAGATGTCATTATATATGACTGGGATAGAGAGTTAACCTGAGGAGACAGATGTCATTATATATGACTGGGATAGAGAGTTAACCTGAGGAGACAGATGTCATTATATATGACTGGGATAGAGAGATAACCTGAGGAGACAGATGTCATTATATATGACTGGGATAGAGAGGAGAGAGTTAACCTGAGGAGACAGATGTCATTATATATGACTGGGATAGAGAGGAGAGAGTTAACCTGAGGAGACAGATGTCATTATATATGACTGGGATAGAGAGATAACCTGAGGAGACAGATGTCATTATATATGACTGGGATAGAGAGATAACCTGAGGAGACAGATGTCATTATATATGACTGGGATAGAGAGTTAACCTGAGGAGACAGATGTCATTATATATGACTGGGATAGAGAGGAGAGAGTTAACCTGAGGAGACAGATGTCATTATATATGACTGGGATAGAGAGTTAACCTGAGGAGACAGATGTCATTATATATGACTGGGATAGAGAGATAACCTGAGGAGACAGATGTCATTATATATGACTGGGATAGAGAGGAGAGAGTTAACCTGAGGAGACAGATGTCATTATATATGACTGGGATAGAGAGTTAACCTGAGGAGGCAGATCTCATTATATATGACTGGGATAGAGAGATAACCTGAGGAGACAGATGTCATTATATATGACTGGGATAGAGAGTTAACCTGAGGAGACAGATGTCATTATATATGACTGGGATAGAGAGTTAACCTGAGGAGACAGATGTCATTATATATGACTGGGATAGAGAGGAGAGAGTTAACCTGAGGAGACAGATGTCATTATATATGCCTGGGATAGAGAGTTAACCTGAGGAGACAGATGTCATTATATATGACTGGGATAGAGAGATAACCTGAGGAGACAGATGTCATTATATATGACTGGGATAGAGAGATACCCTGAGGAGACAGATGTCATTATATATGACTGGGATAGAGAGTTAACCTGAGGAGACAGATGTCATTATATATGACTGGGATAGAGAGTTAACCTGAGGAGACAGATGTCATTATATATGACTGGGATAGAGAGGAGAGAGTTAACCTGAGGAGACAGATGTCATTATATATGACTGGGATAGAGAGTTAACCTGAGGAGACAGATGTCATTATATATGACTGGGATAGAGAGGAGAGAGTTAACCTGAGGAGACAGATGTCATTATATACGACTGGGATAGAGAGTTAACCTGAGGAGACAGATGTCATTATATATGACTGGGATAGAGAGTTATCCTGAGGAGACAGATGTCATTATATATGACTGGGATAGAGAGTTAACCTGAGGAGATGTCATTATATATGACTGGGATAGAGAGTTAACCTGAGGAGACAGATGTCATTATATACGACTGGGATAGAGAGTTAACCTGAGGAGACAGATGTCATTATATATGACTGGGATAGAGAGTTAACCTGAGGAGACAGATGTCATTATATATGACTGGGATAGAGAGGAGAGAGTTAACCTGAGGAGACAGATGTCATTATATACACCTGGGATAGAGAGTTAACCTGAGGAGACAGATGTCATTATATATGACTGGGATAGAGAGTTAACCTGAGGAGACAGATGTCATTATATATGACTGGGATAGAGAGATAACCTGAGGAGACAGATGTCATTATATATGACTGGGATAGAGAGTTAACCTGAGGAGACAGATGTCATTATATATGACTGGGATAGAGAGTTAACCTGAGGAGACAGATGTCATTATATATGACTGGGATAGAGAGGAGAGAGTTAACCTGAGGAGACAGATGTCATTATATATGACTGGGATAGAGAGGAGAGAGTTAACCTGAGGAGACAGATGTCATTATATATGACTGGGATAGAGAGGAGAGAGTTAACCTGAGGAGACAGATGTCATTATATATGACTGGGATAGAGAGGAGAGAGTTAACCTGAGGAGACAGATGTCATTATATATGACTGGGATAGAGAGTTAACCTGAGGAGACAGATGTCATTATATATGACTGGGATAGAGAGGAGAGAGATAACCTGAGGAGACAGATGTCATTATATATGACTGGAATAGAGAGTTAACCTGAGGAGACAGATGTCATTATATATGACTGGGATAGAGAGGAGAGAGTTAACCTGAGGAGACAGATGTCATTATATATGACTGGGATAGAGAGGAGAGAGTTAACCTGAGGAGACAGATGTCATTATATATGCCTGGGATAGAGAGTTAACCTGAGGAGCACCCTAATATTTCCTTTGTAGTGTACTAATAAGGGACTAGGTCCCTATAGGGCTCTGGTCAAAAGCAGTGCACTACATCAAATCAAATGTTATTAGTCACATGCTCCGAATACAACAGACCTTGCAGTAAAATGCTTACTTACGAGCCCCTAACCAAACAATGCAGTTTGAAAATTAAAAACATTTAAATAAAATAACAGCAAGAATTAAAAGTAACAAGTAATTAAAGAGCAGCAGGAAAATAACAATAGCGAGACTATATACAGGGGGTACCGGTACAGAGTCAATGTGGAGACTATATACAGGGGGTACCGGTACAGAGTCAATGTGGAGGCTATATACAGGGGGTACCGGTACAGAGTCAATGTGGAGGTTATATACAGGGGGTACGGTACAGAGTCAATGTGGAGACTATATACAGGGGGTACCGGTACAGAGTCAATGTGGAGGCTATATACAGGGGGTACCGGTACAGAGTCAATGTGGAGACTATATACAGGGTATTACGGTAAAGAGTCAATGTGGAGGTTATATACAGGGGGTACCGGTACAGAGTCAATGTGGAGGCTATATACAGGGGGTACCGGTACAGAGTCAATGTGGAGGCTATATACAGGGGGTACCGGTACAGAGTCAATGTGGAGGCTATATACAGGGGGTACCGGTACAGAGTCAATGTGGAGGCTATATACAGGGGGTACCGGTACAGAGTCAATGTGGAGACTATATACAGGGGGTACTGGTACAGAGTCAATGTGGAGGCTATGTACAGGGGGTACCGGTACAGAGTCAATGTGGAGGCTATATACAGGGGGTACCGGTACAGAGTCAATGTGGAGACTATATACAGGGTATTACGGTAAAGAGTCAATGTGGAGGTTATATACAGGGGGTACCGGTACAGAGTCAATGTGGAGACTATATACAGGGTATTACGGTAAAGAGTCAATGTGGAGGTTATATACAGGGGGTACCGGTACAGAGTCAATGTGGAGGCTATATACAGGGGGTACCGGTACAGAGTCAATGTGGAGGCTATATACAGGGGGTACCGGTACAGAGTCAATGTGGAGGTTATATACAGGGGGTACGGTACAGAGTCAATGTGGAGGCTATATACAGGGGGTACCGGTACAGAGTCAGTGTGGAGGCTATATACAGGGGGTACCGGAACAGAGTCAGTGTGGAGGTTATATACAGGGGGTACCGGTACAGAGTCAGTGTGGAGGTTATATACAGGGGGTACCGGTACAGAGTCAATGTGGAGGCTATATACAGGGGGTACCGGTACAGAGTCAATGTGGAGGCTATATACAGGGGGTACCGGTACAGAGTCAATGTGGAGGTTATATACAGGGGGTACGGTACAGAGTCAATGTGGAGGCTATATACAGGGGGTACCGGTACAGAGTCAGTGTGGAGGCTATATACAGGGGGCACCGGTACAGAGTCAGTGTGGAGGTTATATACAGGGGGTACCGGTACAGAGTCAGTGTGGAGGTTATATACAGGGGGTACCGGTACATAGTCAATGTGGAGGCTATATACAGGGGGTACCGGTACAGAGTCAATGTGGAGGCTATATACAGGGGGTACCGGTACAGAGTCAATGTGAAGGCTATATACAGGGGGTACCGGTACAGAGTCAATGTGGAGGCTATATACAGGGGGTACTGGTACAGAGTCAATGTGGAGGCTATATACAGGGGATACCGGTACAGAGTCTATGTGGAGGTTATATTCAGGGGGTACTGGTACAGAGTCAATGTGGAGACTATATACAGGGGGTACCGGTACAGAGTCTATGTGGAGGTTATATACAGGGTGTTACTGGTACAGAGTCAATGTGGAGGCTATATACAGGGGGTACCGGTACAGAGTCAATGTGGAGGCTATATACAGGGTATTACGGTACAGAGTCAATGTGGAGGCTATATACAGGGGGTACGGTACAGAGTCAATGTGGAGGCTATATACAGGGGGTACCGGTACAGAGTCAATGTGGAGGCTATATACAGGGGGTACGGTACAGAGTCAATGTGGAGGCTATATACAGGGGGTACTGGTACAGAGTCAATGTGGAGGCTATATACAGGGGGTACCGGTACAGAGTCAATGTGGAGGCTATATACAAGGGGTACCGGTACAGAGTCAATGTGGAGGCTATATACAGGGGGTATCGGTACAGAGTCAATGTGTAGGCTATATACAGGGTATTACGGTACAGAGTCAATGTGGAGACTATATACAGGGGGTACCGGTACAGAGTTAATGTGGAGGCTATATACAGGGGGTACCGGTACAGAGTCAATGTGGAGGCTATATACAGGGGGTACTGGTACAGAGTCAATGTGGAGGCTATATACAGGGGGTACCGGTACAGAGTCAATGTGGAGGCTATATACAGGGGGTACCGGTACAGAGTCAATGTGGAGGTTATATACAGAGGGTACCTTTACAGAGTCAATGTGAAGGCTATATACAGGGGGTACCGGTACAGAGTCAATGTGGAGGCTATATACAGGGGGTACCGGTACAGAGTCAATGTGGAGGCTATATACAGGGGGTACCGGTACAGAGTCAATGTGGAGGCTATATACAGGGGGTACCGGTACAGAGTCAATGTGGAGGCTATATACAGGGGGTACTGGTACAGAGTCAATGTGGAGGCTATATACAAGGGGTACCGGTACAGAGTCAATGTGCGGGGGCACCGGTTAGTTGAGGTAGTATGTACATGTTGGTAGAGTTATTAAAGTGACTATGATTAGATAATAACAGAGAGTAGCAGCGGTGTAAAGAGGAGGGGGCAATGCAAATAGTCTGGGTAGCCATTTGATTAGATGTTCAGGAGTCTTATGGTTTGGGGGTAGAAGCTGTTTTAGAAGCCTCTTGGACCTAGACTTGGTGCTCCGGTACCGCTTGCCGTGCGGTAGCTGAGAGAACTGTCTATGACTAGGGTGGCTGGAGTATTTGACAATTTTCAGGGCCTTCCTCTGACACCACCTGGTATAGAGGTCCTGGATGGCAGGAAGCTTGGCCCCAGTGATGTACTGGACCGTATGCAGTACCCTCTGTAGGGCCTTGCGGTAGGAGGCCGAGCAGTAGTCATACCAGGCAGTGATGCAACCAGTCAGGCAGGATGCTCTCGACGGTGCAGTTGTAGGACCTTTCTAGGATCCGAGTATCCATGCCACAATTTTTCAGTCTCCTGAGGGGGAATAGGTTTTGTCGTGACCTCTTCGCGACTGTCTTGGTGTGCTTGGATCATGTTAGTTTGTTGGTGATGTGGACACCATCAGCCCCGTTGATGAGAATGGGGGAGTGCTCAGTCCCCTTTTTCCTGTATTCCACAATCATCTCCTTTGTCTTGATCACGTTGAGGGAGAGGTTGTTGTCCTGGCACCACCCGGCCAGGTCTCTGACCTCCTCCCTATAGGCTGTCTCATTGTTGTCGGTGATCAGGCCTACCACTGTTGTGTCATCGGCAAACATAATGATGGTGTTGGAGTCGTGCCTGGCCAGGATCCAGTTGCAGAGGGAGGTGTTTAGTCCCAGGGTTCTTAGCTTATTGATGAGCTTTGAGGGCACTATGGTGTTGAACGCTGAGCTGTAGTCAATGAATAGCATTCTCACGTAGGTGTTCCTTTTGTCCAGGTGGGAAAGGGCAGTGTGAAGTGCAATAGAGATTGCATCATCTGTGGATCTGTTAGGGTGGTATGCAAATTGGAGTGGGTCTAGGGTTTCTGGGATAATGGTGTTGATTTGAGCCTTTCAAAGCACTTCATGGCTACAGATGTGAGTGCTATGGGTCGGTAGTCATTAAGGCAGGTTACCTTAGTGTTCTAGGGCACAGGGGCTATGGTGGTCTGCTTAAAACATGTTGGTATTACAGACTCAGACAGGGAGAGGTTGAAAATGTCCGTGAAGACACTTGCCAGTTGGTCAGCGCATGCTCGCAGTACACGTCCTGGTAATCTGTCTGGCCCTGAGGCCTTCTGAATGTTGACCTATTTAAAGGTCTTACTCGCATCGGTCTTACTCACTCACTCACTTCTGGAACAGCTGGTGCCCTCATGCATGTTTCAGTGTTATTTGCCTTGAAGCGAGCATAGAAGTAGTTTAGCTCGTCTGGTAGGCTTGTGTCTCTGGGCAGCTCTCAGCTGTGCTTCCCGCTGTAGTCTGTAATGGTTTGCAAGCCCTGCCACATCCGATGAGAATCACAGCCGTTGTAGTTTGATTCGATATTAGTCCTGTATTGACGCTTTGCCTGTTTGATAATTCGTCGGAGGACATAGCGGGATTTCTTATAAGCTTCCGGGTTAGAGTCCCGCTCCTTGAAAGCGGAAGCTCTACCCTTTAGCTCATTGCGGATGTTGCCTGTAATCCATGGCTTCTGGTTGGGGTATATACGTACGGTCACTGTGGTGGACGACGTCATCAATGCACTTATTGATGAAGCCTGCATCTGCTTCATCTGACCACTTTTTAATTGATCGAGTCACTGGTGCTTCCTGCTTTAATTTTTGTTTGTAAACAGGAATCAGGAGGATAGAATTATGGTCAGATTTGCCAAATGGAGGGAGAGGGAGAACTTTGTATGCATCTCTGTGTGTGGAGTATAGGTGATCCAGAGTTTTTTTCCCCTCTGGTTGCACATTTAACCTGTTGCTGATGCTGATAGAAATTTGGTAAAAGGGATTTAAGTTTCCCTGCATTAAAGTCCCCGGCCACTAGGACGCCGCCTCTGGATGAGTGTTTTCCTGTTTGCTTATGGCAGAATACAGCTCATTGAGTGTGGTTTTAGTGCCAGCATCGGTCTGTGGTGGTATGTAGACAGCTACGAAAAATACAGATGAAAACTCTCTAGGTAGATAGTGTGGTCTACAGCTTACCACCACACATAGGAAATAGGGTGCCATTTGGGACAGATTCCAAGCTCTGTTCTATGTTTCTATTTCCTGTTTTTGCTGTACCTTCCACTAGGCCCTGGTCTTGTGTGGTGTTAATAACAGAATGTATTGATCAATGACAGCTTGTCAATAGTGGAGCAACAAGATCCAGCACAGTTATTGATCGATGCCATTTACTCCCTGCATGTGCAGCGTAGTTCAATACTAGAGATGAAACCATAGCTGTAACATCACAACCTCATGATCAGTTTACTACTGTTGAATCACAACCTCATGATCAGTTTACTACTGTAGCATAACAACCTCATGATCAGTTTACTACTGTAGCATAACAACCTCATGATCAGTTTACTACTGTAGCATAACAACCTCATGATCAGTTTACTACTGTAGCATCACAACCTCATGATCAGTTTACTACTGTAGCATCACAACCTCATGATCAGTTTACTACTGTAGCATAACAACCTGATGATCAGTTTACTACTGTAGCTGTACTGTTGAATCACAACCTCATGATCAGTTTACTACTGTAGCATAACAACCTCATGATCAGTTTACTACTGTTGCATAACAACCTCATGATCAGTTTACTACTGTAGCTGTACTGTTGAATCATAACCTCATGATCAGTTTACTACTGTAGCATCACAACCTCATGATCAGTTTACTACTGTTGCATCACAACCTCATGATCAGTTTACTACTGTAGCATCACAACCTCATGATCAGTTTACTACTGTAGCACCACAACCTCATGATCAGTTTACTACTGTAGCATCACAACCTCATGATCAGTTTACTACTGTAGCATCACAACCTCATGATCAGTTTACTACTGTAGCATAACAACCTGATGATCAGTTTACTACTGTAGCTGTACTGTTGAATCACAACCTCATGATCAGTTTACTACTGTAGCATAACAACCTCATGATCAGTTTACTACTGTTGCATCACAACCTCATGATCAGTTTACTACTGTTGCATCACAACCTCATGATCAGTTTACTACTGTAGCATCACAACCTCATGATCAGTTTACTACTGTAGCACCACAACCTCATGATCAGTTTACTACTGTAGCATCACAACCTCATGATCAGTTTACTACTGTAGCATAACAACCTCATGATCAGTTTACTACTGTAGCATCACAACCTCATGATCAGTTTACTACTGTAGCACCACAACCTCATGATCAGTTTACTACTGTAGCATCACAACCTCATGATCAGTTTACTACTGTAGCATAACAACCTCATGATCAGTTTACTACTGTAGCATCACAACCTCATGATCAGTTTACTACTGTAGCATCACAACCTCATGATCAGTTTACTACTGTAGCATAACAACCTCATGATCAGTTTACTACTGTAGCGTCACAACCTCATGATCAGTTTACTACTGTAGCATCACAACCTCATGATCAGTTTACTACTGTAGCATCACAACCTCATGATCAGTTTACTACTGTAGCATAACAACCTCATGATCAGTTTACTACTGTAGCATCACAACCTCATGATCAGTTTACTACTGTAGCATCACAACCTCATGATCAGTTTACTACTGTAGCATAACAACCTCATGATCAGTTTACTACTGTAGCGTCACAACCTCATGATCAGTTTACTACTGTAGCATCACAACCTCATGATCAGTTTACTACTGTAGCATCACAACCTCATGATCAGTTTACTACTGTAGCATAACAACCTCATGATCAGTTTACTACTGTAGCGTCACAACCTCATGATCAGTTTACTACTGTAGCATCACAACCTCATGATCAGTTTACTACTGTAGCTATACTGTAGCATCACAACCTCATGATCAGTTTACTACTGTAGCTGTACTGTAGCATCACAACCTCATGATCAGTTTACTACTGTAGCATCACAACCTCATGATCAGTTTACTACTGTAGCTATACTGTAGCATCACAACCTCATGATCAGTTTACTACTGTAGCTATACTGTAGCATCACAACCTCATGATCAGTTTACTACTGTAGCATCACAACCTCTTGATCAGTTTACTACTGTAGCATAACAACCTCATGATCAGTTTACTACTGTAGCTGTACTGTTGAATCACAACCTCATGATCAGTTTACTACTGTAGCATCACAACCTCTTGATCAGTTTACTACTGTAGCATCACAACCTCATGATCAGTTTACTACTGTTGCATAACAACCTCATGATCAGTTTACTACTGTAGCTATACTGTAGCATCACAACCTCATGATCAGTTTACTACTGTAGCTATACTGTAGCATCACAACCTCATGATCAGTTTACTACTGTTGCATAACAACCTCATGATCAGTTTACTACTGTAGCATCACAACCTCATGATCAGTTTACTACTGTAGCTATACTGTAGCATCACAACCTCATGATCAGTTTACTACTGTAGCATCACAATCTCATGATCAGTTTACTACTGTAGCTGTACTGTATTATCACAACCTCATGATCAGTTTACTGCTGTAGCATCACAACCTCATGATCAGTTTACTACTGTAGCATCACAACCTGATGATCAGTTTACTACTGTAGCTGTACTGTTGAATCACAACCTCATGATCAGTTTACTACTGTAGCATCACAACCTCTTGATCAGTTTACTACTGTAGCTGTACTGTTGAATCACAACCTCATGATCAGTTTACTACTGTAGCATCACAACCTCTTGATCAGTTTACTACTGTAGCATCACAACCTCTTGATCAGTTTACTACTGTAGCATCACAACCTCATGATCAGTTTACTACTGTAGCATCACAACCTCTTGATCAGTTTACTACTGTAGCATAACAACCTCATGATCAGTTTACTACTGTAGCTGTACTGTTGAATCACAACCTCATGATCAGTTTACTACTGTAGCATCACAACCTCTTGATCAGTTTACTACTGTAGCATCACAACCTCATGATCAGTTTACTACTGTTGCATAACAACCTCATGATCAGTTTACTACTGTAGCTATACTGTAGCATCACAACCTCATGATCAGTTTACTACTGTAGCTATACTGTAGCATCACAACCTCATGATCAGTTTACTACTGTTGCATAACAACCTCATGATCAGTTTACTACTGTAGCATCACAACCTCATGATCAGTTTACTACTGTAGCTATACTGTAGCATCACAACCTCATGATCCGTTTACTACTGTAGCATCACAACCTCATGATCAGTTTACTACTGTAGCTGTACTGTAGCATCACAACCTCATGATCAGTTTACTGCTGTAGCATCACAACCTCATGATCAGTTTACTACTGTAGCATCACAACCTGATGATCAGTTTACTACTGTAGCATCACAACCTCATGATCAGTTTACTACTGTAGCATCACAACCTCATGATCAGTTTACTACTGTAGCTGTACTGTAGCGTCACAACCTCATGATCAGTTTACTACTGTAGCATCACAACCTCATGATCAGTTTACTACTGTAGCATCACAACCTCATGATCAGTTTACTACTGTAGTACCACAACCTCATGATCAGTTTACTACTGTAGCTGTACTGTAGCATCACAACCTCATGATCAGTTTACTACCGTAGCATCCCAACCTCATGATCAGTTTACTACTGTAGCATCCCAACCTCATGATCAGTTTACTACTGTAGCATCACAACCTGATGATCAGTTTACTACTGTAGCATCACAACCTCATGATCAGTTTACTGCTGTAGCACCACAACCTCATGATCAGTTTACTACTGTAGTACCACAACCTCATGATCAGTTTACTACTGTAGCATCACAACCTCATGATCAGTTTACTACTGTAGCTATACTGTAGCACCACAACCTCATGATCAGTTTACTACTGTAGCTATACTGTAGCATCACAACCTCATGATCAGTTTACTACTGTAGCATCACAACCTCATGATCAGTTTACTACTGTAGCTGTACTGACGCATCCCAACCTCATGATCAGTTTACTACTGTAGCTGTACTGACGCATCCCAACCTCATGATCAGTTTACTACTGTAGCAACACAACCTCATGATCAGTTTACTACTGTAGTAACACAACCCTCGTGATCACAAATTGCACCCTATTCCCTATTTAGTGCACTTAGGAATAGGGTTCCATTTGGAACACATCCACAGGTAATCATTACGTTTCTACCCGCGTGATGCAATGTACCTGCACTCTCTCCAGGTGACACATTTTAATGAGACATCATTTTCAGCCTCTCCCCTACCTCAGCAGATCGGGCCAGGTGATAGCTGCATGCCTGTGGGATGTGAGTCACTCCTTCTGTACCTGATTAGCCTCTCTGCTAATCGGATTAGCAACAGGGTTGAGTCCCTCTGCTCCTGGCAATGACACAGCTAAAAACGTCCTGAAGGAGGGGAACCCGTGACGTCAGGTGGAGGAAATGTGCCGTCCGACGGGTGGAGACACCGGTCGGAGAGATGATACCGGTCGGTTCGTCAGTAAGGTCTTGTTACTGATGTCGTGGCTATTCAAGGTTAGATTAATCCCAGTCAAACACCTCTCAAATCAAATCAAATCAAACCGGTCACATACACATATTTAGCCGATGTTATTGGTCACATACACATATTTAGCAGATGTTATTGGTCACATACACATGTTTAGCTGATGTTATTGCGAGTGTAGCAAAATGATAGTGTTTCTAGCTCCAACAGTGCAGTAATATCTAACAATTCACAACAATACACACAAATCTAAAAGTAAAAGAATGGAATTAAGAAATATATACATATTAGGACGAACATTGTCTGAGTGGCGTTGAGTAAAATACGGTAGAATATAATACAGTATATACATATGAGATGAGTAAAATACAGTAGAATAGAATACAGTATACACATATGAGATTAGTAAAATATAGTAGAATACAGTATATACATATGAGATGAGTAAAATACAGTAGAATACAGTATATACATATGAGATGAGTAAAATACAGTAGAATATAATACAGTATATACATATGAGATGAGTAAAATACAGTAGAATAGAATACAGTATACACATATGAGATTAGTAAAATATAGTAGAATACAGTATATACATATGAGATGAGTAAAATACAGTAGAATACAGTATATACATATGAGATGAGTAAAATACAGTAGAATATAATACAGTATATACATATGAGATGAGTAAAATACAGTACAATAGAATACAGTATACACATATGAGATTAGTAAAATATAGTAGAATACAGTATATACATATGAGATGAGCAAAATACAGTAGAATACAGTATATACATATGAAATGAGTAAAATACAGTAGAATACAGTTAATACATATGAGATGAGTAAAATACAGTAGGATACAGTATATACATATGAGATGAGTAAAATACAGTAGGATACAGTATATACATATGAGATGAGTAAAATACAGTAGAATACAGTATATACATATGAGATGAGTAAAATACAGTAGGATACAGTATACACATATGAGATGAGTAAAATACAGTAGAATACAGTATATACATATGAGATGAGTAAAATACAGTAGAATACAGTATATACATATGAGATGAGTAAAATACAGTAGAATAGAATACAGTATACACATATGAGATTAGTAAAATACAGTAGAATACAGTATATACATATGAGATGAGTAAAATACAGTAGAATAGAATACAGTATACACATATGAGATGAGTAAAATACAGTAGAACACAGTATATACATATGAGATGAGTAAAATACAGTAGAATACAGTATATACATATGAGATGAGTAAAATACAGTAGGATACAGTATATACATATGAGATGAGTAAAATACAGTAGAACACAGTATATACATATGAGATGAGTAAAATACAGTAGAACACAGTATATACATATGAGATGAGTAAAATACAGTAGAATACAGTATATACATATGAGATGAGTAAAATACAGTAGAACACAGTATATATATATGGGCTGAGTAAAGCAGGATGTAAACATTATTAAAGTGACTGGTGTTCCATTATTAAAGTGCTCAGTGACTCCATGTCTATGTCTATAGGGTAGCAGCCTCTAAAGGTGTAGGGTTGAGTAACTGGGTGGAGGCCGGCTAGTAACAGTGACTCCATGTCTATGTCTATAGGGCAGCAGCCTCTAAAGGTGTAGGGTTGAGTAACTGGGTGGAGGCCAGCTAGTAACAGTGACTAAGTTCAAAGCAGGGTACTGGGTGGAGGCCGGCTAGTAACAGTGGCTAAGTTCAGAGCGGGGTACTGGGTGGAGGCCGGCTAGTAACAGTGACTAAGTTCAGAGCCGGGTACTGGGTGGAGGCCGGCTAGTAACAGTGACTAAGTTCAGAGCCGGGTACTGGGTGGTAGCCGGCTAGTAACAGTGACTAAGTTCAGAGCAGGGTACTGGGTGGAGGCCGCCTAGTGATGGCTCTTTAACAGTCTGATGGCCTTGAGATAGAAGCTGTTTTTCAGTCTCTCGGTCCTAGCTCAGATGTATTTGTGTGTGTGTGTGTGTGTGTGTGTGTGTGTGTGTGTGTGTGTGTGTGTGTGTGTGTGTGTGTGTGTGTGTGTGTGATCCAACCCAAGACCCGTGACATTAGTTTGAATTCCAGATCGGGTCTCTGCTATTCAGGTACAGGTGGATCATTGAAGAGCTCTAGCCTTATGCATGCTTCCGTGTGCCTTGGTGCCTGTGTGTGCGCGTGCCTGTGTGTGTGTGTGTGCCTGTGTGCGTGCCTGCGCGTGTTTGTGTGTGTGTCTACCATCTAAACGTATCTGACACCTCAGGCCAGAGGGGAACATGATAGCTGAGGACTCTTAAAGCAGAGTAACAGGACGTAATTAAGGTGAGGTTTCTTCTTTAACCCCAGGTTAATATGGTGTTGCCTTAACGACGGACAGACCGCTCATCTGCTGGGTGTCTGGTGAGGTGTTGTCTTAACGACGGACAGACGGCTCATCTGCTGGGTGTCTGGTGAGGTGTTGTCTTAACGATGGACAGACAGCTCATCTGCTGGGTGTCTGGTGAGGTGTTGTCTTAACGATGGACAGACAGCTGGGTGTCTGGTGAGGTGTTGTCTTAACGATGGACAGACAGCTGGGTGTCTGGTGAGGTGTTGTCTTAACGACGGACAGACCGCTCATCTGCTGGGTGTCTGGTGAGGTGTTGTCTTAACGATGGACAGACAGCTCATCTGCTGGGTGTCTGGTGAGGTGTTGTCTTAACGATGGACAGACAGCTGGGTGTCTGGTGAGGTGTTGTCTTAACGATGGACAGACAGCTGGGTGTCTGGTGAGGTGTTGTCTTAACGACGGACAGACAGCTGGGTGTCTGGTGAGGTGTTGTCTTAACGATGGACAGACAGCTCATCTGCTGGGTGTCTGGTGAGGTGTTGTCTTAACGACGGACAGACAGCTGGGTGTCTGGTGAGGTGTTGTCTTAACGATGGAAAGACAGCTCATCTGCTGGGTGTCTGGTGAGATGTTGTCTTAACGACGGACAGACAGCTGGGTGTCTGGTGAGGTGTTGTCTTAACGACGGACAGACAGCTGGGTGTCTGGTGAGGTGTTGTCTTAACGACGGACAGACCGCTCATCTGCTGGGTGTCTGGTGAGGTGTTGTCTTAACGATGGACAGACAGCTCATCTGCTGGGTGTCTGGTGAGGTGTTGCCTTAACGACGGACAGACAGCTCATCTGCTGGGTGTCTGGTGAGGTGTTGTCTTAACGACGGACAGACCGCTCATCTGCTGGGTGTCTGGTGAGGTGTTGTCTTAACGATGGACAGACAGCTCATCTGCTGGGTGTCTGGTGAGGTGTTGTCTTAACGATGGACAGACAGCTCATCTGCTGGGTGTCTGGTGAGGTGTTGTCTTAACGATGGACAGACAGCTGGGTGTCTGGTGAGGTGTTGTCTTAACGATGGACAGACATCTGGGTGTCTGGTGAGGTGTTGTCTTAACGATGGACAGACAGCTCATCTGCTGGGTGTCTGGTGAGGTGTTGTCTTAACGACGGACAGACAGCTGGGTGTCTGGTGAGGTGTTGTCTTAACGATGGAAAGACAGCTCATCTGCTGGGTGTCTGGTGAGATGTTGTCTTAACGACGGACAGACAGCTGGGTGTCTGGTGAGGTGTTGTCTTAACGACGGACAGACAGCTGGGTGTCTGGTGAGGTGTTGTCTTAACGACGGACAGACCGCTCATCTGCTGGGTGTCTGGTGAGGTGTTGTCTTAACGATGGACAGACAGCTCATCTGCTGGGTGTCTGGTGAGGTGTTGCCTTAACGATGGACAGACAGCTCATCTGCTGGGTGTCTGGTGAGGTGTTGTCTTAACGACGGACAGACCGCTCATCTGCTGGGTGTCTGGTGAGGTGTTGTCTTAACGATGGACAGACAGCTCATCTGCTGGGTGTCTGGTGAGGTGTTGTCTTAACGATGGACAGACAGCTCATCTGCTGGGTGTCTGGTGAGGTGTTGTCTTAACGATGGACAGACAGCTGGGTGTCTGGTGAGGTGTTGTCTTAACGATGGACAGACAGCTGGGTGTCTGGTGAGGTGTTGTCTTAACGACGGACAGACAGCTGGGTGTCTGGTGAGGTGTTGTCTTAACGATGGACAGACAGCTCATCTGCTGGGTGTCTGGTGAGGTGTTGTCTTAACGACGGACAGACAGCTGGGTGTCTGGTGAGGTGTTGTCTTAACGATGGAAAGACAGCTCATCTGCTGGGTGTCTGGTGAGATGTTGTCTTAACGACGGACAGACAGCTCATCTGCTGGGTGTCTGGTGAGGTGTTGTCTTAACGATGGACAGACAGCTGGGTGTCTGGTGAGGTGTTGTCTTAACGATGGACAGACAGCTCATCTGCTGGGTGTCGGGGGAGGTGTTGTCTTAACGATGGACAGACAGCTCATCTGCTGGGTGTCTGGTGAGGTGTTGTCTTAACAATGGACAGACAGCTGGGTGTCTGGTGAGGTGTTGTCTTAACGATGGACAGACCGCTCATCTGCTGGGTGTCTGGTGAGGTGTTGTCTTAACGATGGACAGACAGCTCATCTGCTGGGTGTCTGGTGAGGTGTTGTCTTAACGATGGACAGACAGCTGGGTGTCTGGTGAGGTGTTGTCTTAACGATGGACAGACAGCTCATCTGCTGGGTGTCTGGTGAGGTGTTGTCTTAACGATGGACAGACAGCTCATCTGCTGGGTGTCTGGTGAGGTGTTGTCTTAACGATGGACAGACAGCTCATCTGCTGGGTGTCTGGTGAGGTGTTGTCTTAACGATGGACAGACAGCTGGGTGTCTGGTGAGGTGTTGTCTTAGCCTCCTGTAAAGTCATCAGGAAGTCACCATGAGTATAGCAATAATGTCTTTGGGTTTTGGAACGTAAAGTAGCTCTTCCACACTAGTCTAATGCACTCAGTACCATCACAACATAATGCTCTGACCCAATATCCAAACTTCTTCCCCATGTAGTGTGAAGTGCTATATTGGTCTAGTATATTACAGTATGCATTGGTCTAGTGTGGTTACTAGGATACACGTTGACTGGGTCCATATTGGTCTAGTATATTACAGTATGCATTGGTCTAGTGTGGTTACTAGGATACACGTTGGCTGGGTCCCTATTGGTCTAGTATATTACAGTATGTAATGTTCTAGTGTGGTTACTAGGATACACGTTGGCTGAGTCCCAAATTGTCTGTGTCCCTATTCTGTAAAAAAAAAGGCACTACTTTTGACCCAAGCCCTATTAAGTGCACTACTTTCAACCAGAGCCCTATTAAGTGCACTACTTTCAACCAGAGCCCTATTAAGTGCACTACTTTCAACTAGAGCCCTATTAAGTGCACTACTTTCAACCAGAGCCCTATTAAGTGCACTACTTTCAACCAGAGCCCTATTAAGTGCGCTACTTTTAACCAGAGCCCTTTGTACTCGTGTCTAAAGTAGTGCACTATATAGGGAATAGGGTGGAATTTGGGATGCACACATTGTCTTTCATGATGATGAACCCTTGTCTTACGTAACACCTCAGGTCATTGTGTCATACTGTCATACTCGCACAGACACACACAACACACAGACACACACAACACACAGACACAAACACCACACAGACACAAACACCACACAGACACACACACCACACAGACACAAACAACACACAGACACAAACAACACACAGACACAAACACCACACAGACACACACACCACACAGACACACACACACACCACACAGACACACACACCACACAGACACACACACCACACATACACACACACCACACAGACACACACACACACCACACAGACACACACACCACACAGACACACACAACACACAGACACACACACCACACAGACACAAACATCACACAGACACACACACCACACAGACACACACACCACACAGACACACACACCACACAGACACACACACCACACAGACACACACACCACACAGACACACACACCACACAGACACACACACACACCACACAGACACACACACCACACAGACACACACACCACACAGACACACACACCACACAGACACACACACCACACAGACACACACAACACACAGACACAAACACCACACAGACACAAACACCACACAGGCACACACATCACACAGACACACACACCACACAGACACACACACCACACATACACACACACCACACAGACACACACACCACACACACACACACACCACACAGACACACACACCACACAGACACACACCCCACACAGACGGTAAACACTTGTTTGATTTCAAAACACAATTGCTACAGTGACCAACGCCTGGCCAACTGCCTCCGTCACAATGGGAGGGAGGGAGGGAGGGAGGGAGGGAGGGAGGGAGGGAGGGAGGGAGATTAGAAGGAGATTAGAAGGAGAGTGAGAGACATAGAGAAAGAGAGACAAAGACATAGCGAGAGAGAGAAAGACAGACAAAGACATAGCCAGAGAGACAGACATAGCGAGGGAGCGAGAGCGAGACAGAGAGAAAGAGAGACAGAGAGAGTGAGGGAGGGAGAGAGAGAGAAAGAGGGACAGAGACATAGCAGAGAGAGATGTGACAGCCACAGCTGAGCAACAGCTGACGGCCGTCCACCCTCAGCTCTACCCACAACCCCACCAACCTCCCTCATGACCCCACACACACAGCTGAAGGCCGTCCACCCTCAGCTCTACCCACAACCCCACCAACCTCCCTCATGACCCCACACACACAGCTGACGACCGTCCACCCTCAGCTCTACCCACAACCCCACCAACCTCCCTCATGACCACACACACAGCTGACGGCCGTCCACCCTCAGCTCTACCCACAACCCCACCAACCTCCCTCATGACCCCACACAAACAGCTGACGGCCGTCCACCCTCAGCTCTACCCACAACCCCACCAACCTCCCTCATGACCCCACACAAACAGCTGACGGCCGTCCACCCTCAGCTCTACCCACAACCCCACCAACCTCCCTCATGACCCCACACAAACAGCTGACGGCCGTCCACCCTCAGCTCTACCCACAACCCCACCAACCTCCCTCATGACCCCACACACACAGCTGACGGCCGTCCACCCTCAGCTCTACCCACAACCCCACCAACCTCCCTCATGACTGAGCAGCCGGTGTCCCAGGGGGGCCCTCTGGACTAGGTGGGGCTGAGCAGCCGGTGTCCCAGGGGGGCCCTCTGGACTAGGTGGGGCTGAGCAGCCGGTGTCCCAGGGGGGCCCTCTGGACTAGGTGGGGCTGAGCAGCTGGTGCCCCAGGGGGGCCCTCTGGACTAGGTGGGGCTGAGCAGCCGGTGCCCCAGGGGGGCCCTCTGGACTAGGTGGGGCTGAGCAGCCGGTGTCCCAGGGGGGCCCTCTGGACTAGGTGGGGCTGAGCAGCCGGTGTCCCAGGGGGGCCCTCTGGACTAGGTGGGGCTGAGCAGCCGGTGCCCCAGGGGGCCCTCTGGACTAGGTGGGGCTGAGCAGCCGGTGTCCCAGGGGGGCCCTCTGGACTAGGTGGGGCTGAGCAGCCGGTGCCCCAGGGGGGCCCTCTGGACTAGGTGGGGCTGAGCAGCCGGTGCCCCAGGGGGCCCTCTGGACTAGGTGGGGCTGAGCAGCCGGTGCCCCAGGGGGGCCCTCTGGACTAGGTGGGGCTGAGCAGCCGGTGCCCCAGGGGGGCCCTCTGGACTAGGTGGGGCTGAGCAGCCGGTGCCCCAGGGGGCCCTCTGGACTAGGTGGGGCTGAGCAGCCGGTGTCCCAGGGGGGCCCTCTGGACTAGGTGGGGCTGAGCAGCCGGTGCCCCAGGGGGCCCTCTGGACTAGGTGGGCCTGAGCAGCCGGTGCCCCAGGGGGGCCCTCTGGACTAGGTGGGCCTGAGCAGCCGGTGCCCCAGGGGGGCCCTCTGGACTAGGTGGGGCTGAGCAGCCGGTGTCCCAGGGGGCCTTCTGGAATAGGTGGGGCTGAGCAGCCGGTGTCCCAGGGGGCCGCTGGAATAGGTGGGGCTGAGCAGCCGGTGCCCCAGGGGGGCCCTCTGGACTAGGTGGGGCTGAGCAGCCGGTGTCCCAGGGGGCCCTCTGGACTAGGTGGGGCTGAGCAGCCGGTGTCCCAGGGGGCCGCTGGAATAGGTGGGGCTGAGCAGCCGGTGCCCCAGGGGGCCCTCTGGACTAGGTGGGGCTGAGCAGCCGGTGTCCCAGGGGGCCCTCTGGACTAGGTGGGGCTGAACAGCCGGTGTCCCAGGGGGCCGCTGGAATAGGTGGGGCTGAGCAGCCGGTGCCCCAGGGGGCCCTCTGGACTAGGTGGGGCTGAGCAGCCGGTGCCCCAGGGGGCCCTCTGGACTAGGTGGGGCTGAACAGCCGGTGTCCCAGGGGGCCGCTGGAATAGGTGGGGCTGAGCAGCCGGTGCCCCAGGGGGCCCTCTGGACTAGGTGGGGCTGAACAGCCGGTGTCCCAGGGGGCCGCTGGACTAGGTGGGGCTGAACAGCCGGTGTCCCAGGGGGCCGCTGGACTAGGTGGGGCTGAACAGCCGGTGTCCCAGGGGGCCGCTGGACTAGGTGGGGCTGAGCAGCCGGTGCCCCAGGGGGCCCTCTGGACTAGGTGGGGCTGAGCAGCCGGTGCCCCAGGGGGCCGCTGGACTAGGTGGGGCTGAGCAGCCGGTGCCCCAGGGGCCCTCTGGACTAGGTGGGGCTGAGCAGCCGGTGCCCCAGGGGGCCCTCTGGACTAGGTGGGGCTGAGCAGCCGGTGCCCCAGGGGGCCCTCTGGACTAGGTGGGGCTGAACAGCCGGTGTCCCAGGGGGCCGCTGGACTAGGTGGGGCTGAGCAGCCGGTGCCCCAGGGGGCCCTCTGGACTAGGTGGGGCTGAACAGCCGGTGTCCCAGGGGGCCGCTGGAATAGGTGGGGCTGAGCACCCGGTGCCCCAGGGGGCCCTCTGGACTAGGTGGGGCTGAACAGCCGGTGTCCCAGGGGGCCGCTGGACTAGGTGGGGCTGAACAGCCGGTGTCCCAGGGGGCCGCTGGACTAGGTGGGGCTGAACAGCCGGTGTCCCAGGGGGCCGCTGGACTAGGTGGGGCTGAGCAGCCGGTGCCCCAGGGGGCCCTCTGGACTAGGTGGGGCTGAGCAGCCGGTGCCCCAGGGGGCAGCTGGACTAGGTGGGGCTGAGCAGCCGGTGCCCCAGGGGGCAGCTGGACTAGGTGGGGCTGAGCAGCCGGTGTCCCAGGGGGCAGCTGGACTAGGTGGGGCTGAGCAGCCGGTGCCCCAGGGGGCAGCTGGACTAGGTGGGGCTGAGCAGCCGGTGCCCCAGGGGCCCTCTGGAATAGGTGGGGCTGAGCACCCGGTGCCCCAGGGGGCCCTCTGGACTAGGTGGGGCTGAACAGCCGGTGTCCCAGGGGGCCGCTGGACTAGGTGGGGCTGAACAGCCGGTGTCCCAGGGGGCCGCTGGACTAGGTGGGGCTGAACAGCCGGTGTCCCAGGGGGCCGCTGGACTAGGTGGGGCTGAGCAGCCGGTGCCCCAGGGGGCCCTCTGGACTAGGTGGGGCTGAGCAGCCGGTGCCCCAGGGGGCCGCTGGACTAGGTGGGGCTGAGCAGCCGGTGCCCCAGGGGGCAGCTGGACTAGGTGGGGCTGAGCAGCCGGTGTCCCAGGGGGCAGCTGGACTAGGTGGGGCTGAGCAGCCGGTGCCCCAGGGGGCAGCTGGACTAGGTGGGGCTGAGCAGCCGGTGCCCCAGGGGCCCTCTGGAATAGGTGGGGCTGAGCAGCCGGTGCCCCAGGGGGCCCTCTGGACTAGGTGGGGCTGAACAGCCGGTGTCCCAGGGGGCCGCTGGACTAGGTGGGGCTGAACAGCCGGTGTCCCAGGGGGCCGCTGGACTAGGTGGGGCTGAACAGCCGGTGTCCCAGGGGGCCGCTGGACTAGGTGGGGCTGAGCAGCCGGTGCCCCAGGGGGCCCTCTGGACTAGGTGGGGCTGAGCAGCCGGTGCCCCAGGGGGCCGCTGGACTAGGTGGGGCTGAGCAGCCGGTGCCCCAGGGGCCCTCTGGACTAGGTGGGGCTGAGCAGCCGGTGCCCCAGGGGGCCCTCTGGACTAGGTGGGGCTGAGCAGCCGGTGCCCCAGGGGCCCTCTGGACTAGGTGGGGCTGAGCAGCCGGTGCCCCAGGGGGCCCTCTGGACTAGGTGGGGCTGAGCAGCCGGTGCCCCAGGGGGCAGCTGGACTAGGTGGGGCTGAGCAGCCGGTGTCCCAGGGGGCAGCTGGACTAGGTGGGGCTGAGCAGCCGGTGCCCCAGGGGGCCCTCTGGACTAGGTGGGGCTGAGCAGCCGGTGCCCCAGGGGCCCTCTGGACTAGGTGGGGCTGAGCAGCCGGTGCCCCAGGGGGCAGCTGGACTAGGTGGGGCTGAGCAGCCGGTGCCCCAGGGGGCAGCTGGACTAGGTGGGGCTGAGCAGCCGGTGTCCCAGGGGGCAGCTGGACTAGGTGGGGCTGAGCAGCCGGTGCCCCAGGGGGCAGCTGGACTAGGTGGGGCTGAGCAGCCGGTGCCCCAGGGGCCCTCTGGTATAGTTGGGGCTGAGCAGCCGGTGCCCCAGGGGCCCTCTGGACTAGGTGGGGCTGAGCAGCCGGTGCCCCAGGGGGCAGCTGGACTAGGTGGGGCTGAGCAGCCGGTGTCCCAGGGGGCAGCTGGACTAGGTGGGGCTGAGCAGCCGGTGCCCCAGGGGGCAGCTGGACTAGGTGGGGCTGAGCAGCCGGTGCCCCAGGGGCCCTCTGGTATAGGTGGGGCTGAGCAGCCGGTGCCCCAGGGGCCCTCTGGAATAGGTGGGGCTGAGCAGCCGGTGCCCCAGGGGCCCTCTGGTATAGGTGGGGCTGAGCAGCCGGTGCCCCAGGGGCCCTCTGGTATAGGTGGGGCTGAGCAGCCGGTGCCCCAGGGGCCCTCTGGACTAGGTGGGGCTGAGCAGCCGGTGCCCCAGGGGCCCTCTGGACTAGGTGGGGCTGAGCAGCCGGTGCCCCAGGGGCCCTCTGGACTAGGTGGGGCTGAGCAGCCGGTGCCCCAGGGGCCCTCTGGACTAGGTGGGGCTGAGCAGCCGGTGCCCCAGGGGCCCTCTGGACTAGGTGGGGCTGAGCAGCCGGTGCCCCAGGGGGCAGCTGGAATTGGTGAGGCTGAGCAGCCGGTGCCCCAGGGGGCCGCTGGAATAGGTGGGACTGAGCAGTCGGTGCCCCAGGGGGCAGCTGGAATAGGTGGGGCCGGTGTGTGTTTTTAGGGCCCATTGTCTTGTCTGGGTCAATAGCACATATCTCTCTGTTCATGGACCTGTTATCTTGTCTGGGTCAATAACACCTATCTCTCTGTTCATGGACCTGCTATCTAGTCTGGGTCAATAACACCTATCTTTCTCTGTTAATGGTCCTGCTATCTGGTCTGGGTCAATAACACCTATCTCTCTCTGTTCATGGACCTGCTATCTGGTCTGGGTCAATAACACCTATCTCTCTCTGTTCATGGACCTGCTATCTAGTCTGGGTCAATAACACCTATCTTTCTCTGTCCATGGACCTGCTATCTAGTCTGGGTCAATAACACCTATCTCTCTGTTCATGGACCTGCTATCTGGTCTGGGTCAATAACACCTATCTCTCTGTTCATGGACCTGCTATCTAGTCTGGGTCAATAACACCTATCTCTCTCTGTTCATGGACCTGCTATCTAGTCTGGGTCAATAACACCCATCTCTCTCTGTTCATGGACCTGCTATCTAGTCTGGGTCAATAACACCTATCTCTCTCTGTTCATGGACCTGCTATCTAGTCTGGGTCAATAACACCTATCTCTCTCTGTTCATGGACCTGCTATATAGTCTGGGTCAATAACACCTATCTCTCTCTGTTCATGGACCTGCTATCTAGTCTGGGTCAATAACACCTATCTCTCTCTGTTCATGGACCTGCTATCTGGTCTGGGTCAATAACACCTATCTCTCTCTGTTCATGGACCTGCTATCTAGTCTGGGTCAATAACACCTATCTCTCTCTGTTCATGGACCTGCTATCTAGTCTGGGTCAATAACACCTATCTCTCTGTTCATGGACCTGCTATCTAGTCTGGGTCAATAACACCTATCTCTCTCTGTTCATGGACCTGCTATCTAGTCTGGGTCAATAACACCTATCTCTCTGTTCATGGACCTGCTATCTAGTCTGGGTCAATAACACCTATCTCTCTCTGTTCATGGACCTGCTATCTGGTCTGGGTCAATAACACCTATCTCTCTCTGTTCATGGACCTGCTATCTGGTCTGGGTCAATAACACCTATCTCTCTGTTCATGGACCTGCTATCTAGTCTGGGTCAATAACACCTATCTCTCTCTGTCCATGGACCTGCTATCTAGTCTGGGTCAATAACACCTATCTCTCTGTTCATGGACCTGCTATCTAGTCTGGGTCAATAACACCTATCTCTCTCTGTTCATGGACCTGCTATCTAGTCTGGGTCAATAACACCTATCTCTCTCTGTCCATGGACCTGCTATCTAGTCTGGGTCAATAACACCTATCTCTCTCTGTTCATGGACCTGCTATCTAGTCTGGGTCAATAACACCTATCTCTCTCTGTTCATGGACCTGCTATCTAGTCTGGGTCAATAACACCTATCTTTGTTCATAGATTGTAGCACAATAACATGGAATAGTCTAGCTGTGGATTGTAGCCCAATAACAAGGAATAGTCTAGCTGTGGATTGTAGCCCTCGTTCTCACTTTTTGTTCCGGAACCTCCCGATTTACACATTAACCACCGGATAAATCCAATCACTTATGAACCCAAAACTATATGAGAAACAGCCGTTTGTGACGTGTCAACCAGGAGAGTAAGGTTGACCTCAACACTGTGTCTGAACAGGAGAGTAAGGTTGACCTCAACACTGTGTCTGAACAGTCTGGGTCAATAACACCTATCTCTCTCTGTCCATGGACCTGCTATCTAGTCTGGGTCAATAACACCTATCTCTCTCTGTTCATGGACCTGCTATCTAGTCTGGGTCAATAACACCTATCTCTCTCTGTTCATGGACCTGCTATCTAGTCTGGGTCAATAACACCTATCTTTGTTCATAGATTGTAGCACAATAACATGGAATAGTCTAGCTGTGGATTGTAGCCCAATAACAAGGAATAGTCTAGCTGTGGATTGTAGCCCTCGTTCTCACTTTTTGTTCCGGAACCTCCCGATTTACACATTAACCACCGGATAAATCCAATCACTTATGAACCCAAAACTATATGAGAAACAGCCGTTTGTGACGTGTCAACCAGGAGAGTAAGGTTGACCTCAACACTGTGTCTGAACAGGAGAGTAAGGTTGACCTCAACACTGTGTCTGAACAGGAGAGTAAGGTTGACCTCAACACTGTGTCTGAACAGGAGAGTAAGGTTGACCTCAACACTGTGTCTGAACAGGAGAGTAAGGTTGACCTCAACACTGTGTCTGAACAGGAGAGTAAGATTGACCTCAACACTGTGTCTGAACAGGAGGGTAAGGTTGACCTCAACACTGTGTCTGAACAGGAGAGTGAGGTTGACCTCAACACTGTGTCTGAACAGGAGAGTGAGGTTGACCTCAACACTGTGTCTGAACAGGAGAGTAAGGTTGACCTCAACACTGTGTCTGAACAGGAGAGTAAGGTTGACCTCAACACTGTGTCTGAACAGGAGAGTAAGGTTGACCTCAACACTGTGTCTGAACAGGAGAGTAAGGTTGACCTCAACACTGTGTCTGAACAGGAGAGTGAGGTTGACCTCAACACTGTGTCTGAACAGGAGAGTGAGGTTGACCTCAACACTGTGTCTGAACAGGAGAGTAAGGTTGACCTCAACACTGTGTCTGAACAGGAGAGTGAGGTTGCATCTCCAAAGGCAACGTATTCCCTATGTAGTGCACTACTTTTGACCAGGGCTCTGATGAAAGGTAGTGCACTATATAGGGGGTAGGGTGCCATTTTGGGACACTACCAATCCCAAATCACTAGTTGCTAAGAAGCCCAAACAGGAATTTGTCTGATTAAATAATCTACAAAAAAAATTATTAAAAAAAATAACAATCTACTAAGAAGGGAATTACACCCTGCGATTAGTAATTTAATCTTATTTCACAAATATTGGCAAATATTGGGGATACAAATATAATTATTATTTTTTTTAATTAAAGGATTTACGTCTGTGCTTCATGCACACTTAAACAATGACATCAAAGTTAAATACAGAATGAGAAAACAAGTCTAGGATGAATATGTTTATGGTGGAAACAGAGCGATATTGTGTTCTCATTACTCACGGCCAATAAAGGAATCATTTATCACTGTGTGTTCCAGACAATACGACCAGACCATTTAACCTTGCTGCTTCCAGCCAGGTGTACTGTATCTCTCTCTCTCTCTCTCTCTCACACACACACACACACGCACGCACACACGCACACACACACACACAGACACACACCCCTCACTGCAATTTAGAGGGCCTTTATACAGGGACAGCTGTGTGCTGTTTGTCTTGTGGAGGGGGGGGGGGGGGGCAGGTAAACACTTGTTTGATTTCAAAACACAATTGCTACAGAGACCAACGCCTGGCCAACTGCCTCCGTCACAATGGGAGGGAGGGAGGGAGGGAGGGAGGGAGGGAGGGAGGGAGGGAGGGAGGGAGGGAGGGAGGGAGGGAGGGAGGGAGGGAGGGAGGGAGGGAGGGAGGGAGGGAGGGAGGGAGGGAGGCCAGTTGGGACACAGGTCCTCTGTTTGACACAGTTACACAACACAACAGTGATCGCTGGCCTGTGTTGACACACAGACAGACGGACAGACAGACAGACTGACAGACAGCGAGAGAGACAGACAGCGAGAGAGACAGACAGACAGACAGACAGACAGCGAGAGAGAGAGACAGAGACAGACAGACAGACATACAATCTCACTATTAAACAGGACCTTCAATGTCACAGCAGGGAGAGAGAGACAGAGAGACAGAGAGAAAACAAGAGAAAGAGAGAGAGAGAGAGAGAGAGAGAGAGAGAGAGAGAGAGAGAGAGAGAAAACGAGAGAGAGAAAACGAGAGAATGAGAGAGAGAGAAAGAAGAGAAGTGAAAAGGAAAGACAGGGAGAGGTGAAACTCTTTCCAACCTAATGTCACTGTGAGGTCGTTTTATCCCGAGGCCAGATAGACATCACTTCTCCCATGATAATAGAGTCAATGACACTATGAGGTAGTTTTATCCCGAGGCCAGATAGACATCACTTCTCCCATGATAATAGAGTCAATGACACTGTGAGGTAGTTTTATCCCGAGGCCAGATAGATATCACTTCTCCCATGATAATAGAGTCAATGACACTGTGAGGTAGTTTTATCCCGAGGCCAGATAGATATCACTTCTCCCATGATAATAGAGTCAATGACACTGTGAGGTAGTTTTATCCCGAGGCCAGATAGATATCACTTCTCCCATGATAATAGAGTCAATGACACTGTGAGGTAGTTTTATCCCGAGGCCAGATAGATATCACTTCTCCCATGATAATAGAGTCAATGACACTGTGAGGTCGTTTTATCCCGAGGCCAGATAGATATCACTTCTCCCATGATAATAGAGTCAATGACACTGTGAGGTAGTTTTATCCCGAGGCCAGATAGACATCACTTCTCCCATGATAACAGAGTGACCAGCAACGACACTGTGAGGTAGTTTTATCCCGAGGCCAGATAGATATCACTTCTCCCATGATAATAGAGTCAATGACACTGTGAGGTAGTTTTATCCCGAGGCCAGATAGATATCACTTCTCCCATGATAATAGAGTCAATGACACTGTGAGGTCGTTTTATCCCGAGGCCAGATAGATATCACTTCTCCCATGATAATAGAGTCAATGACACTGTGAGGTAGTTTTATCCCGAGGCCAGATAGATATCACTTCTCCCATGATAATAGAGTCAATGACACTGTGAGGTAGTTTTATCCCGAGGCCAGATAGACATCACTTCTCCCATGATAATAGAGTCAACGACACTGTGAGGTAGTTTTATCCCGAGGCCAGATAGATATCACTTCTCCCATGATAATAGAGTCAACGACACTGTGAGGTAGTTTTATCCCGAGGCCAGATAGATATCACTTCTCCCATGATATCCCGAGGCCAGATAGACATCACTTCTCCCATGATAATAGAGTCAACGACACTGTGAGGTAGTTTTATCCCGAGGCCAGATAGACATCACTTCTCCCATGATAATAGAGTCAATGACACTGTGAGGTAGTTTTATCCCGAGGCCAGATAGACATCACTTCTCCCATGATAATAGAGTCAATGACACTGTGAGGTAGTTTTATCCCGAGGCCAGATAGACATCACTTCTCCCATGATAATAGAGTCAATGACACTGTGAGGTAGTTTTATCCCGAGGCCAGATAGACATCACTTCTCCCATGATAATAGAGTCAATGACACTGTGAGGTAGTTTTATCCCGAGGCCAGATAGACATCACTTCTCCCATGATAATAGAGTCAACGACACTGTGAGGTAGTTTTATCCCGAGGCCAGATAGATATCACTTCTCCCATGATAATAGAGTGACCAGCAACGACACTGTGAGGTAGTTTTATCCCGAGGCCAGATAGACATCACTTCTCCCATGATAATAGAGTCAATGACACTGTGAGGTAGTTTTATCCCGAGGCCAGATAGACATCACTTCTCCCATGATATCCCGAGGCCAGATAGACATCACTTCTCCCATGATAATAGAGTCAATGACACTGTGAGGTAGTTTTATCCCGAGGCCAGATAGATATCACTTCTCCCATGATAATAGAGTCAATGACACTGTGAGGTAGTTTTATCCCGAGGCCAGATAGACATCACTTCTCCCATGATAATAGAGTCAACGACACTGTGAGGTAGTTTTATCCCGAGGCCAGATAGACATCACTTCTCCCATGATAATAGAGTCAACGACACTGTGAGGTAGTTTTATCCCGAGGCCAGATAGACATCACTTCTCCCATGATAATAGAGTCAATGACACTGTGAGGTAGTTTTATCCCGAGGCCAGATAGACATCACTTCTCCCATGATAATAGAGTCAATGACACTGTGAGGTAGTTTTATCCCGAGGCCAGATAGATATCACTTCTCCCATGATAATAGAGTCAATGACACTGTGAGGTAGTTTTATCCCGAGGCCAGATAGACATCACTTCTCCCATGATAATAGAGTCAATGACACTGTGAGGTAGTTTTATCCCGAGGCCAGATAGATATCACTTCTCCCATGATAATAGAGTCAATGACACTGTGAGGTAGTTTTATCCCGAGGCCAGATAGATATCACTTCTCCCATGATAATAGAGTCAATGTCACTGTGAGGTAGTTTTATCCCGAGGCCAGATAGATATCACTTCTCCCATGATAATAGAGTCAATGACACTGTGAGGTAGTTTTATCCCGAGGCCAGATAGATATCACTTCTCCCATGATAATAGAGTCAATGTCACTGTGAGGTAGTTTTATTCCGAGGCCAGATAGATATCACTTCTCCCATGATAATAGAGTGACCAGCAACGACACTGTGAGGTAGTTTTATCCCGAGGCCAGATAGATATCACTTCTCCCATGATAACAGAGTGACCAGCAACGACACTGACATCTGATGACAGCTCAGGAATGTTTACAAGCAGTGCTGGAGAACTAGACTTTTAATGCTTAATGTGCTGTTGGCCAGGTTCTACATCCCTGTATGGATTGGCTGTTGATTGGCAGACCTCTGTCTGGGAGTAATTTCTTACTTTGTGTTTTGATACAACAACGTTCCCTTTGCCTGTTGTACGATCAATCCACCCACTGGGTCTCACCTTGAATCACTGACATATTCTGCAAAGAAAGAGCCAGAACAACCCAGTGACCCTGGTCAATACCAGCCTACAGTACAGTGTCTACTAGCTGAATGCTATGAGACCTTCTCTCCACATTCTTTCCCCCTGTCCTGCTCTGGCAGGGCCTGCTGGGTATTTTTGGGGGGGAAATGTGTCGTGGACACAAATAGAGACCGCTGCAAACAGGGGGGAAAGTGGGTTAACGAGAGGCGAATACATCGCACGCAAAGCACAGCACAGCATACACACACACACACACACACACACACACACACGCACGCACGCACACACAAGCACGCACGCACAGCACACACACACACACACACACACACACACACACACACACACACAGCGCGCCAGGCCAGCAACGCATTTAGACCTCCCCACACACTAGTGATAGCTAGTATAGCTGGACAAGTTAACACTAACCTGACCAGACACACTGTCAGTACTAGTTAACACTAACCTGACCAGACACACTGTCAGTACTAGTTAACACTAACCTGACCAGACAGACTGCTAGTACTAGTTAACACCAACCTGACCAGACAGACTGTTAGTACTAGTTAACACTAACCTGACCAGACAGACTGCTAGTTCTAGTTAACACTAACCTGACCAGACAGACTGTTAGTACTAGTTAACACTAACCTGACCAGACAGACTGTTAGTGCTATTTAACACTAACCTGACCAGACAGACTGCTAGTACTAGTTAACACTAACCTGACCAGACAGACTGTTAGTACTAGTTAACACTAACCTGACCAGACAGACTGTTAGTACTAGTTAACACTAACCTGACCAGACATACTATGTGTTAGTACTAGTTAACACTAACCTGACCAGACAGACTGTGTTAGTACTAGTTAACACTAACCTGACCAGACAGACTGTGTTAGTACTAGTTAACACTAACCTGACCAGACAGACTGTGTTAGTACTAGTTAACACTAACCTGACCAGACAGACTGTGTTAGTACTAGTTAACACTAACCTGACTAGACAGACCGTGTTAGTGACTCTGAACAGAGACATACAGTGCAGGTTTTGGAGGAGCAGCGAGTCTGTAGACCCACTCCGTGTGGTTAACCTATACTGAGCTATACTCGGCTACCCTACAGTAACCAGCTCTATGCTGTGATAGATCCACTGATCTACATTAACTATCCTACAGTAACCAGCTCTATGCTGTGATAGATCCACTGATCTACATTAACTATCCTACAGTAACCAGCTCTATGCTGTGATAGATACACTGATCTACATTAGCTGACTCTGAGGGGATTCAGGCGTTAATCCATAATCTCTCTGATCTGATCCCCTCCAGCCTGTATCAGACCTGCTCTTCTCTCTGATCTGACCCCTCCAGCCTGTATCAGACCTGCTCTTCTCTCTGATCTGATCTGATCCCTCCAGCCTGTATCAGACCTGCTCTTCTCTCTGATCTGATCCCCTCCAGCCTGCATCAGACCTGCTCTTCTCTCTGATCCGATCCCCTCCAGCCTGTATCAGACCTGCTCTTCTCTCTGATCCGATCCCCTCCAGCCTGTTTCAGACCTGCTCTACTCTCTGATCTGATCCCCTCCAGCCTGTATCAGACCTGCTCTTCTCTCTGATCTGACCCCTCCAGCCTGTATCAGACCTGCTCTTCTCTCTGATCTGATCTGATCCCCTCCAGCCTGTATCAGACCTGCTCTTCTCTCTGATCTGACCCCTCCAGCCTGTATCAGACCTGCTCTTCTCTCTGATCTGATCTGATCCCCTCCAGCCTGTATCAGACCTGCTCTTCTCTCTGATCTGATCCCTCCAGCCTGTATCAGACCTGCTCTTCTCTCTGATCCGATCCCCTCCAGCCTGTATCAGACGGAGGCTGGGAGACGGAGGCTGGGAGATGGAGGCTGGGGTTTAGAGACTGGGAGCTGGGGTTTAGAGGATGGGAGATGGAGGCTGGGGGTTAGAAGCTGGGGGCTGGGATTTTGAGGCTGGGAGATGGAGGCTGGGAGATGGAGGCTGGGAGATGGAGGCTGGGAGACGGAGGTTGGAAGACGGAGGCTGGGAGATGGAGGCTGGGAGATGGAGGCTGGGGTTTAGAGGCTGGGGCTAGCAGCTAGGGGCTAAAGGCTGGGAGCTGTTGGCAGGTCACTAGGGGCTGGGAACTGGAGGCTAAAGGCTATATTAAGCCCTGGTTCCACTCCACTGATTTAGCAGTTCCTGAGAATCACACCCGTCCCCTAATCTCTCTCTCTCTCTCTCTCTCTCTCACACACACCCTCTCCCCCTCTCTCTTTCTCTCCTCCACTCCTAATATGGCCCACATGCACACACAGCCTGGTCTGGTCCAATCCCAAGCCAGACCTCTCCGTTACCATAGTGAGTTAATTATCTCGTCATCGCCCTGGCGACCAGTTATTTGGATTGATGGCATCCAAAACGTAAGGTATAAAATAAAATAATGGACCCAGGAGCCACGAGCTTTGGGGGCCCTTATGGAGCAAAGGACTCCAATGTTAAACTCTCTATAAAATGTGTACTACTTTGACCAGGGCCAATAGGGCTCATCATCTGCCAATAAGGGATAATAACTGAAAAAGTAGCGTATGTACAGTACCAGTCAAAAGTTTGGACACACCGACTCATTCAAGGGTTTTTCTTTCTTTCTTTCTTTTATTTTTACAATTTTCTACATCGTAGAATAATAGTGAAGACATCAAAACTATGAAATAAGACAATGGTCAATCCCAAGGTCAGTCCTTCCAGAACATTTCAAGAACTTTGAAAGTTTCTTCAAGTGCAGTCGCCAAAAACCATCAAGCGCTATGATGAAACTGGCTCTCGTGAGGACCGCCACAGGACAGGAAGACCCAGAGTTCCCTCTGCTGTGATGAAACTGGCTCTCGTGAGGACCGCCACAGGACAGGAAGACCCAGAGTTCCCTCTGCTGTGATGAAACTGGCTCTCGTGAGGACCGCCACAGGACAGGAAGACCCAGAGTTACCTCTGCTGTGATGAAACTGGCTCTCGTGAGGACCGCCACAGGACAGGAAGACCCAGAGTTACCTCTGCTGTGATGAAACTGGCTCTCGTGAGGACCGCCACAGGACAGGAAGACCCAGAGTTAACTCTGCTGTGATGAAACTGGCTCTCGTGAGGACCGCCACAGGACAGGAAGACCCAGAGTTCCCTCTGCGTCACGTTCTGACCTTTAGTTTCTTTTTTTATGTCTTTGTGTTAGGTTGGTCAGGGCGTGAGTTGGAGTGGGTAGTCTATGTCTTTGTGTTAGGTTGGTCAGGTCGTGAGTTGGGGTGGGTAGTCTATGTCTTTGTGTTAGGTTGGTCAGGTCGTGAGTTGGGGTGGGTTGTCTATGTCTTTGTGTTAGGTTGGTCAGGGCGTGAGTTGGGGTGGGTAGTCTATGTCTTTGTGTTAGGTTGGTCAGGGCGTGAGTTGGGGTGGGTAGTCTATGTCTTTGTTGTAGGTTGTTCAGGTCGTGAGTTGGAGTGGGTAGTCTATGTCTTTGTGTTAGTTTGGTCAGGGCGTGAGTTGGAGTGGGTAGTCTGTCTTTGTGTTAGGTTGGTCAGGGCGTGAGTTGGGGTGGGTAGTCTATGTCTTTGTGTTAGGTTGGTCAGGGCGTGAGTTGGGGTGGGTAGTCTATGTCTTTGTGTTAGGTTGGTCAGGGCGTGAGTTGGGTTGGGTAGTCTATGTCTTTGTGTTAGGTTGGTCAGGGCGTGAGTTGGGGTGGGTAGTCTATGTCTTTGTGTTAGGTTGGTCAGGGCGTGAGTTGGGGTGGGTAGTCTATGTCTTTGTGTTAGGTTGATCAGGGCGTGAGTTGTGGTGGGTAGTCTATGTCTTTGTGTTAGGTTGGTCAGGGCGTGAGTTGGAGTGGGTAGTCTATGTCTTTGTGTTAGGTTGGTCAGGGCGTGAGTTGGAGTGGGTAGTCTATGTCTTTGTGTTAGGTTGGTCAGGGCGTGAGT
The DNA here is from genome assembly GCF_013265735.2 of Oncorhynchus mykiss. Lineage (NCBI taxonomy): Eukaryota > Metazoa > Chordata > Actinopteri > Salmoniformes > Salmonidae > Oncorhynchus > Oncorhynchus mykiss. Next base: position 75,415,166 of record NC_048579.1, on the reverse strand, counting down.
TGGGGTGGGTAGTCTATGTCTTTCTGTTTGGTTGGTCAGGGCGTGAGTTGGGGTGGGTAGTCTATGTCTTTGTGTTAGGTTGGTCAGGGCGTGAGTTGGGGTGGGTAGTCTATGTCTTTGTGTTCAGTTGGTCAGGGCGTGAGTTGGAGTGGGTAGTCTATGTCTTTGTGTTAGGTTGGTCAGGGCGTGAGTTGGGGTGGGTAGTCTATGTCTTTGTGTTAGGTTGGTCAGGGCGTGAGTTGGGGTGGGTTGTCTATGTCTTTGTGTTAGGTTGGTCAGGGCGTGAGTTGGAGTGGGTAGTCTATGTCTTTGTGTTAGGTTGGTCAGGGCGTGAGTTGGGGTGGGTAGTCTATGTCTTTGTGTTAGGTTGGTCAGGGCGTGAGTTGGAGTGGGTAGTCTATGTCTTTGTGTTAGGTTGGTCAGGGCGTGAGTTGGAGTGGGTAGTCTATGTCTTTGTGTTAGGTTGGTCAGGGCGTGAGTTGGAGTGGGTAGTCTATGTCTTTGTGTTAGGTTGGTCAGGGCGTGAGTTGGGGTGGGTAGTCTATGTCTTTGTGTTAGGTTGGTCAGGGCGTGAGTTGGAGTGGGTAGTCTATGTCTTTGTGTTAGGTTGGTCAGGGCGTGAGTTGGAGTGGGTAGTCTATGTCTTTGTGTTAGGTTGGTCAGGGCGTGAGTTGGGGTGGGTAGTCTATGTCTTTGTGTTAGGTTGGTCAGGGCGTGAGTTGGAGTGGGTAGTCTATGTCTTTGTGTTCAGTTGGTCAGGTCGTGAGTTGGGGTGGGTAGTCTATGTCTTTGTGTTAGGTTGGTCAGGGCGTGAGTTGGAGTGGGTAGTCTATGTCTTTGTGTTAGGTTGGTCAGGGCGTGAGTTGGAGTGGGTAGTCTTTGTGTTAGGTTGGTCAGGGCGTGAGTTGGAGTGGGTAGTCTATGTCTTTGTGTTAGGTTGGTCAGGGCGTGAGTTGGGGTGGGTAGTCTATGTCTTTGTGTTCGGTTGGTCAGGGCGTGAGTTGGAGTGGGTAGTCTTTGTGTTAGGTTGGTCAGGGCGTGAGTTGGAGTGGGTAGTCTATGTCTTTGTGTTAGGTTGGTCAGGGCGTGAGTTGGGGTGGGTAGTCTATGTCTTTGTGTTAGGTTGGTCAGGTCGTGAGTTGGAGTGGGTAGTCTATGTCTTTGTGTTAGGTTGGTCAGGGCGTGAGTTGGAATGGGTAGTCTATGTCTTTGTGTTAGGTTGGTCAGGGCGTGAGTTGGAGTGGGTAGTCTTTGTGTTAGGTTGGTCAGGGCGTGAGTTGGAGTGGGTAGTCTATGTCTTTGTGTTAGGTTGGTCAGGGCGTGAGTTGGAGTGGGTAGTCTATGTCTTTGTGTTCAGTTGGTCAGGGCGTGAGTTGGAGTGGGTAGTCTATGTCTTTGTGTTAGGTTGGTCAGGGCGTGAGTTGGGGTGGGTATTCTATGTCTTTGTGTTAGGTTGGTCAGGGCGTGAGTTGTGGTGGGTAGTCTATGTCTTTGTGTTAGGTTGGTCAGGGCGTGAGTTGGAGTGGGTAGTCTATGTCTTTGTGTTAGGTTGGTCAGGGCGTGAGTTGGGGTGGGTAGTCTATGTCTTTGTGTTTGGTTGGTCAGGGCGTGAGTTGGGGTGGGTAGTCTATGTCTTTGTGTTAGGTTGGTCAGGTCGTGAGTTGGGGTGGGTAGTCTATGTCTTTGTGTTAGGTTGGTCAGGGCGTGAGTTGGGGTGGGTAGTCTATGTCTTTGTGTTCAGTTGGTCAGGGCGTGAGTTGGAGTGGGTAGTCTATGTCTTTGTGTTCAGTTGGTCAGGTCGTGAGTTGGGGTGGGTAGTCTATGTCTTTGTGTTAGGTTGGTCAGGGCGTGAGTTGGGGTGGGTAGTCTATGTCTTTGTGTTAGGTTGGTCAGGGCGTGAGTTGGAGTGGGTAGTCTATGTCTCTGTGTTAGGTTGGTCAAGGCGTGAGTTGGAGTGGGTAGTCTATGTCTTTGTGTTAGGTTGGTCAGGGCGTGAGTTGGGGTGGGTAGTCTATGTCTTTGTGTTCAGTTGGTCAGGTCGTGAGTTGGGGTGGGTAGTCTATGTCTTTGTGTTAGGTTGGTCAGGGCGTGAGTTGGGGTGGGTAGTCTATGTCTTTGTGTTAGGTTGGTCAGGGCGTGAGTTGGGGTGGGTTGTCTATGTCTTTGTGTTAGGTTGGTCAGGGCGTGAGTTGGAGTGGGTAGTCTATGTCTTTGTGTTAGGTTGGTCAGGGCGTGAGTTGGGGTGGGTAGTCTATGTTCTTTTTTCTATGTTGTTATATTTCTATGTGTTTGGCCTAGTATGGTTCTCAATCAGAGGCAGCTGTCGATCGTTGTCTCTGATTGAGAATCATACTTGGGTAGCCTGTTTTCTCCATTTTGGTTGTGGGTGTTTAATTTCTGTTTCGTGTCTGGTTCACCTGGCAGAACTGTTTCGTTTTCTCTCCGTTATTATTTTGTGTAGTGTTCAGTTTGTTCAATTACAATATGACGAACACTTACCACGCTGCATTTTGGTCCTCCTCTCCTTCCACCAACGAGAATCGTTACAGAAACACCCACCAACCAAGGACCAAGCAGCGTGGTATCGAGCAGCAGCGTTCTCTGGACTCATGGACAATGGGAGGAGATTTCAGATGGTAAAGGACCCTGGGCACAGGCTGGGGAATATCACCAAGGAAGAACTGGAGGCAGCGAAAGCTGAGCTCCTGTAATTTTCATCCTTAGAGTTTGTTCTTCTTTTTAAATAGCGAGCCAACGTGTTTTCGGCACTTTAATTTCCCTGACTTTGCTCCAAACTCCTTTTCTCACGGCTCTCTCTGCAGAAGACATACGCTGATCAATATGTTAGGAACATCACATCCAAATAAAATCGCAGAATCTAATCACTAGACATGTGGTGTCGGCACCTAAGGATGGTGATAGTACCGAATGGTGAGGCTCCTGTGGTATCGGCACCTAAGGATGGTGATAGTAACGTATGGTGAGGCTCCTGTGGTATCGGCACCTAAGGATGGTGATAGTACCGTATGGTGAGGCTCCTGTGGTATCGGCACCTAAGGATGGTGATAGTACCGTATGGTGAGGCTCCTGTGGTATCGGCACCTAAGGATGGTGATAGTACCGTAGGTGAGGCTCCTGTGGTATCGGCACCTAAGGATGGTGATAATAGCGTATGGTGAGGCTCCTGTGGTATCGGCACCTAAGGATGGTGATAGTACCGTATGGTGAGGCTCCTGTGGTATCGGCACCTAAGGATGGTGATAGTACCGTATGGTGAGGCTCCTGTGGTATCGACACCTAAGGATGGTGATAGTACCGTATGGTGAGGCTCCTGTGGTATCGGCACCTAAGGATGGTGATAGTACCGTATGGTGAGGCTCCTGTGGTATCGACACCCCCTGCCAATTCCCAGCCTTAGTAGGTTGGTAGGCCTACTGTCACGCTAACATCAGTTTCGGGACTCTTCAAAAGGGATTGTTGTGATCAATGTTTTAGGTGTTTGTTTCTGGGCTTTGCTGTCTAAGCCGGGTCCAAGCAGTGTGTCCATTCCAGCCCAGTGTAGTGAACATTCATGTGGCTGTTTTGGAGCACCATGCAGGCTGGGTTTATGGGTCTGTCTGTCTGTCTGTCTGTCTGTCTGTCTGTCTGTCTCTGTCTGTCTGTCTGGTCCTGTCCTGTCTGTCTGGTCCTGTCCTGTCTGTCTGTCTGTCTGTCTGTCTCTGTCTGTCTGGTCCTGTCCTGTCTGGTCCTGTCTGGTCCTGTCTGGTCCTGTCTGGTCCTGTCCTGTCTGTTTGTCCTGTCTTGTCCTCTCCTGTCTGTCTGGTCCTGTCTGGTCCTGTCCTGTCTGTCTGTCCTGTCTGTGGTCCTGTCTGTCTGGTCCTGTCTTGTCCTGTCCTGTCTGTCTGGTCCTGTCTGGTCCTGTCTTGTCCTGTCCTGTCCCGTCTGTCCCGTCTGTCTGAGCAGGGTCAGCAGGAGTAGGTGGAGTAGCAGGAGTAGGTGATAGCTGTGTTCTGTGGTATTATTGTCAGCTGGCACATCAGTTGGGCTTGGGTCAGTGGGTCCAGCCAAGGGGGGGAGGGGGAGGGGGGGGGGGGGGGGTTGACAGAAGGCTGGTGGTCAGACGGGCAGAGGATGTGTACATATTTGCCTAACCAATTGTCTGTCTCACTGGGTTTGAGCATAGTGCATAGAGCTACCACTGTTAACATGACTCCTGTCTGGGTAGATCTATAGATGTTAATATGACTCCTGTCTGGGTAGATCTATAGATGTTAATATGACTCCTGTCTGGGTAGATCTATAGATCTATAGATGTTAACATGACTCCTGTCTGGGTAAATCTATAGATGTTAATATGACTCCTGTCTGGGTAGATCTATAGATGTTAACATGACTCCTGTCTGGGTAGATCTATAGATGTTAACATGACTCCTGTCTGGGTAGATCTATAGATCTATAGATGTTAACATGACTCCTGTCTGGGTAGATCTATAGATCTATAAATGTTAACATGACTCCTGTCTGGGTAGATCTATAGATGTTAATATGACTCCTGTCTGGGTAGATCTATAGATGTTAACATGACTCCTGTCTGGGTAGATCTATAGACGTTAACATGACTCCTGTCTGGGTAGATCTATAGATGTTAACATGACTCCTGTCTGGGTAGATCTATAGATGTTAATATGACTCCTGTCTGGGTAGAGCTATAGATGTTAACATGACTCCTGCCTGGGTAGATCTATAGAGCTATAGATGTTAATATGACTCCTGTCTGGGTAGATCTATAGATGTTAACATGACTCCTGTCTGGGTAGATCTATAGATGTTAACATGACTCCTGTCTGGGTAGATCTATAGATGTTAACATGACTCCTGCCTGGGTAGATCTATAGAGCTATAGATGTTAATATGACTCCTGTCTGGGTAGAGCAACAGATGTTAACATGACTCCTGTCTGGGTAGATCTATAGATGTTAACATGATTCCTGTCTGGGTAGATCTATAGATGTTAACATGATTCCTGTCTGGGTAGATCTATAGATGTTAATATGACTCCTGTCTGGGTAGATCTATAGATGTTAACATGACTCCTGCCTGGGTAGATCTATAGAGCTATAGATGTTAACATGACTCCTGTCTGGGTAGATCTATAGATGTTAACATGACTCCTGTCTGGGTAGATCTATAGATCTATAGATGTTAACATGACTCCTGCCTGGGTAGATCTATAGATCTATAGATGTTAACATGACTCCTGTCTGGGTAGATCTATAGAGCTATAGATGTTAACATGACTCCTGTCTGGGTAGATCTATAGATGTTAATATGACTCCTGTCTGGGTAGATCTATAGATGTTAACATGACTCCTGTCTAGGTAGATCTATAGATGTTAACATGACTCCTGCCTGGGTAGATCTATAGATGATAATATGACTCCTGTCTGGGTAGATCTATAGATGATAATATGACTCCTGTCTGGGTAGATCTATAGATGTTAACATGACTCCTGTCTGGGTAGATCTATAGATGTTAATATGACTCCTGTCTGGGTAGATCTATAGATGATAATATGACTCCTGTCTGGGTAGATCTATAGATGTTAACATGACTCCTGTCTAGGTAGATCTATAGATGTTAATATGACTCCTGTCTGGGTAGATCTATAGATGATAATATGACTCCTGTCTGGGTAGATCTATAGATGATAATATGACTCCTGCCTGGGTAGATCTATAGATGTTAACATGACTCCTGTCTGGGTAGATCTATAGATGATAATATGACTCCTGTCTGGGTAGATCTATAGATGATAATATGACTCCTGTCTGGGTAGATCTATAGTTGATAATATGACTCCTGCCTGGGTAGATCTATAGATGTTAATATGACTCCTGTCTGGGTAGATCTATAGATGATAATATGACTCCTGTCTGGGTAGATCTATATATGATAATATGACTCCTGTCTGGGTAGATCTATAGATGATAATATGACTCCTGTCTGGGTAGATCTATAGATGTTAACATGACTCCTGTCTGGGTAGATCTATAGATGTTAACATGACTCCTGTCTGGGTAGATCTATAGATGTTAACATGACTCCTGTCTGGGTAGATCTATAGATGTTAACACGACTCCTGTCTGGGTAGATCTATAGATGATAATATGACTCCTGTCTGGGTAGATCTATAGATGATAATATGACTCCTGTCTGGGTAGATCTATAGATGTTAACATGACTCCTGTCTGGGTAGATCTATAGATGTTAACATGACTCCTGTCTGGGTAGATCTATATAGCTACCGATGTTAACATGACTCCTGCCCGGGTAGAGACAGGAGTTTTTCCTGATCACATAACCTGATCAGAAAAAACTCTAGGCCTCTCTTACACACACCAAGAGAACCATGAAATGGATTACCAAGAAATAGAGTACCAGGAAGTAGAATACCAGGAAATAGAGAACCAGGAAATCGAATACCAGGAAATAGAGAACCAGGAAATAGAGAACCAGGAAATAGAGAACCAGGAAATAGAGAACCAGGAAATAGAGTACCAATAAGTAGTGGCGGGGGTCTCTCAGACCCGGTCAGAGAAAATTCCTATGGAAACAATAGCCAGACCTTTATAGTAGTTCAAGACGATAGCCAAATCCACTGTCTATGTGTAACTCTGTGTTGTTGTATGTGTCGAACTGCTTTGCTTTATCTTGGCCAGGTCTTTATTGTAAATGAGAACTTGTTCTCAACTGGCCTCCCTGGTTAAATAAAGGTGTTCTCCACTAGCCTACCTGGTTAAATAAAGGTGTTCTCAACTAGCCTACCTGGTTAAATAAAGGTGTTCTCAACTAGCCTACCTGGTTAAATAAAGGTGTTCTCTACTAGCCTCCCTGGTTAAATAAAGGTGTTCTCTACTAGCCTACCTGGTTAAATAAAGGTGTTCTCTACTAGCCTCCCTGGTTAAATAAAGGTGTTCTCTACTAGCCTACCTGGTTAAATAAAGGTGAAATAAATCAAATCAAATCAAAAAGGAAAGTGATTGTCCATGGTTGAGAAGTGGTGAAAAGCCTTTCAACGGTGAAACATGATTTCTCTTTAGAAGAGATTCCCGCTGTGTCTCCATTACTCTGTTCATATGTGGCATCCAGCACAGCACAGCACAGCACAGCACACAGATCCCTGCTGTGTCTCCATTACTCTGTTAATATGTGGCATCCAGCACAGCACAGCACAGCACAGCACACAGATCCCTGCTGTGTCTCCATTACTCTGTTCATATGTGGCATCCAGCACAGCACAGCACAGCACAGCACACAGATCCCTGCTGTGTCTCCATTACTCTGTTCATATGTGGCATCCAGCACAGTACAGCACAGCACAGTACAGCACAGCACACAGATCCCTGCTGTGTCTCCATTACTCTGTTCATATGTGGCATCCAGCACAGTACAGTACAGCACAGTACAGTACAGCACAGCACAGTACACAGATCCCTGCTGTGTCTCCATTACTCTGTTCATATGTGGCATCCAGCACAGCACAGCACAGCACAGTACAGCACAGCACAGCACAGCACAGCACAGCACAGCACAGCACACAGTACAGCACAGCACAGCACAGCACACAGCACAGTACAGCACACAGCACAGCACAGTACAGCACAGCACAGCACAGCACAGCACAGCACAGCACAGCACAGTACAGCACAGCACAGCACAGCACACAGCACAGCACAGCACAGTACAGTACAGCACAGCACAGTATGTATGTAGCCTCTACCATGGATAGCCTACTATCTATAGGAATCACACTCGCGTTTCACCCCGTGATGCCTGCGCAGGAACAACCTGATTCAGGGGGTTGTATCTATGACACACCACTCCTGGATGGCTGGACAGAGAGAGATTCAAACCTCCAGGGAATCCAGAGAAACACTAATACTACTTCCTGAATGACCCTATTCCATTTAAAGTGGCCCAGTAAGGCTCAGTAGGGGACGGGCTGTCGTTTGGTACCAAATGACCCTATTCCATTTAAAGTGGCCCAGTAAGGCTCAGTAGGGAACGAGCTGCGGTTTGGTACCAAGAACCGATCGTCGTCACAGACCGGTGGCACGCTAACTATTCGTTATGTGGCTCAGGAATGTGTCCTAAAACAGCTGCTGTGGCAGCCAGTGTCAGCTACGCAGAGCACAGACCTGAAATACTGCTTTCTCCAGAGCAGAGACTGAATGCTAAATGGCATCCCTATTCCCTATTCCTACATAGTGCACTACTTTTGACAAGAGCCCTATGGACCCTGGTCAGAAGTAGGGCACTACATAGAGGATAGGGTGTCATTTGGGACACACATTTGTGCATGTTATGTCACCACAGGTGTGTGGCACTGTGTACTTAACAAACGTATTGTGTGTTATCTTGTTATTAAGGACCTGATACCAGTGTGTTACCTTGTTATACCTTGTTATTAAGGACCTGATCCCAGGGTGTTACCTTGTTATACCTTGTTATTATTGACCTGATCCCAGGGTGTTACCTTGTTATTATTGACCTGATCCCAGGGTGTTACCTTGTTATTAAGGACCTGATCCCAGGGTGTTACCTTGTTATTAAGGACCTGATCCCAGGGTGTTACCTTGTTATTAAGGACCTGATCCCAGGGTGTTACCTTGTTATACCTTGTTATTATAGACCTGATCACAGGGTGTTACCTTGTTATTATTGACCTGATCCCAGGGGGTTACCTTGTTATTAAGGACCTGATCCCAGGGTGTTACCTTGTTATACCTTGTTATTATAGACCTGATTCCCAGGGTGTTACCTTGTTATTAAGGACCTGATCCCAGGGTGTTACCTTGTTATTATTAACCTGATCCCAGGGTGTTACCTTGTTATTAAGGACCTGATCCCCAGGGTTATACCTTGTTATTATAGACCTGATTCCAGGGTGTTACCTTGTTATTATTGACCTGATCCCAGGGTGTTACCTTGTTATTATAGACCTGATCCCAGGGTGTTACCTTGTTATTATAGACCTGATCCCAGGGTGTTACCTTGTTATTAAGGACCTGATCCCAGGGTGTTACCTTGTTATTAAGGACCTGATCCCCAGGGTGTTACCTTGTTATTATAGACCTGATCCCAGGGTGTTACCTTGTTATTAAGGACCTGATCCCCAGGGTGTTACCTTGTTATACCTTTTTATTATAGACCTGATCCCAGGGTGTTACCTTGTTATTATAGACCTGATCCCAGGGTGTTACCTTGTTATTAAGGACCTGATCCCCAGGGTGTTACCTTGTTATACCTTGTTATTATAGACCTGATCCCAGGGTGTTACCTTGTTATTATTGACCTGATCCCAGGGTGTTACCTTGTTATTAAGGACCTGATCCCAGGGTTATACCTTGTTGTTAAGGACCTGATCCCAGGGTGTTACCTTGTTATTAAGGACCTGATCCCAGGGTTATACCTTGTTGTTAAGGACCTGATCCCAGGGTGTTACCTTGTTATTAAGGACCTGATCCCAGGGTGTTACCTTGTTATACCTTGTTATTATTGACCTGATCCCAGGGTGTTACCTTGTTATTAAGGACCTGATCCCAGGGTGTTACCTTGTTATACCTTGTTATTATTGACCTGATCCCAGGGTGTTACCTTGTTATTATTGACCTGATCCCAGGCTGTTACCTTGTTATTAAGGACCTGATCCCAGGGTGTTACCTTGTTATACCTTGTTATTAAGGACCTGATCCCAGGGTGTTACCTTGTTATTATAGACCTGATCCCAGGGTGTTACCTTGTTATTAAGGACCTGATCCCAGGGTGTTACCTTGTTATTATTGACCTGATCCCAGGGTGTTACCTTGTTATTAAGGACCTGATCCCAGGGTGTTACCTTGTTATTAAGGACCTGATCCCAGGGTGTTACCTTGTTATTAAGGACCTGATACCAGGGTGTTACCTTGTTATACCTTGTTATTATAGACCTGATCCCAGGGTGTTACCTTGTTATTAAGGACCTGATCCCAGGGTGTTACCTTGTTATTAAGGACCTGATCCCAGGGTGTTACCTTGTTGTTAAGGACCTGATACCAGGGTGTTACCTTGTTATACCTTGTTATTAAGGACCTGATCCCAGGGTGTTACCTTGTTATACCTTGTTATTATAGACCTGATCCCAGGGTGTTACGTTGTTATACCTTGTTATTATTGACCTGATCCCAGGGTGTTACCTTGTTATTATTGACCTGATCCCCAGGGTGTTACCTTGTTATTATAGACCGGATCCCAGGGTGTTACCTTGTTATTATAGACCTGATCCCAGGGTGTTACCTTGTTATTAAGGACCTGATCCCAGGGTGTTACCTTGTTATTATAGACCTGATCCCAGGGTGTTACCTTGTTATACCTTGTTATTAAGGACCTGATCCCAGGGTGTTACCTTGTTATTAAGGACCTGATCCCAGGGTGTTACCTTGTTATACCTTGTTATTATTGACCTGATCCCAGGGTCTTACCTTGTTATTATAGACCTGATCCCAGGGTGTTACCTTGTTATTAAGGACTTGATCCCCAGGGTGTTACCTTGTTATACCTTGTTATTATAGACCTGATCCCAGGGTGTTACGTTGTTATTAAGGACCTGATCCCAGGGTGTTACCTTGCTATACCTTGTTATTATAGACCTGATCCCAGGGTGTTACCTTGTTATTAAGGACCTGATCCCAGGGTGTTACCTTGTTATACCTTGTTATTATAGACCTGATCACAGGGTGTTACCTTGTTATTATTGACCTGATCCCAGGGGGTTACCTTGTTATTAAGGACCTGATCCCAGGGTGTTACCTTGTTATACCTTGTTATTATAGACCTAATTCCCAGGGTGTTACCTTGTTATTAAGGACCTGATCCCAGGGTGTTACCTTGTTATTATTAACCTGATCCCAGGGTGTTACCTTGTTATTAAGGACCTGATCCCCAGGGTTATACCTTGTTATTATAGACCTGATTCCAGGGTGTTACCTTGTTATTATTGACCTGATCCCAGGGTGTTACCTTGTTATTATAGATGTGATCCCAGGGTGTTACCTTGTTATACCTTGTTATTAAGGACCTGATCCCAGGGTGTTACCGTGTTATACCTTGTTATTATAGACCTGATCCCAGGGTGTTACCTTGTTATTATAGACCTGATCCCAGGGTGTTACCTTGTTATTAAGGACCTGATCCCCAGGGTGTTACCTTGTTATACCTTGTTATTATAGACCTGATCCCAGGGTGTTACCTTGTTATTATTGACCTGATCCCAGGGTGTTACCTTGTTATTAAGGACCTGATCCCAGGGTTATACCTTGTTGTTAAGGACCTGATCCCAGGGTGTTACCTTGTTATTAAGGACCTGATCCCCAGGGTGTTACCTTGTTATTAAGGACCTGATCCCAGGGTGTTATCTTGTTATACCTTGTTATTATTGGCCTGATCCCAGGGTGTTACCTCGTTATTATAGACCTGATCCCAGGGTGTTATCTTGTTATTAAGGACCTGATCCCCAGGGTGTTACCTTGTTATTAAGGACCTGATCCCCAGGGTGTTACCTTGTTATTAAGGACCTGATCCCAGGGTGTTACCTTGTTATTATAGACCTGATCCCAGGGTGTTACCTTGTTATTAAGGACCTGATCCCAGGGTGTTACCTTGTTATTATTGACCTGATCCCAGGGTGTTACATTGTTATTATTGACCTGATCCCAGGGTGTTACCTTGTTATTATAGACCTGATCCCAGGGTGTTGTTACCTTGTTATTATTGACCTGATCCCATGGTGTTACCTTGTTATACCTTGTTATTATTGACCTGATCCCAGGGTGTTACCTTGTTATTAAGGACCTGATCCCCAGGGTTATACCTTGTTATTATTGACCTGATCCCAGGGTGTTACCTTGTTATACCTTGTTATTATTGACCTGATCCCAGGGTGTTACCTTGTTATTATTGACCTGATCCCAGGGTGTTACCTTGTTATTATTGACCTGATCCCAGGGTGTTACCTTGTTATTAAGGACCTGATCCCAGGGTGTTACCTTGTTATACCTTGCTATTAAGGACCTGATCCCAGGGTGTTACTTTGTTATTAAGGACCTGATCCCCAGGGTGTTATCTTGTTATTAAGGACCTGATCCCCAGGGTGTTACCTTGTTATTAAGGACCTGATCCCCAGGGTGTTACCTTGTTATTAAGGACCTGATCCCCAGGGTGTTACCTTGTTATTAAGGACCTGATCCCAGGGTGTTACCTTGTTATTATTGACCTGATCCCAGGGTGTTACCTTGTTATTATTGACCTGATCCCAGGGTGTTACCTTGTTATTAAGGACCTGATCCCAGGGTGTTACCTTGTTATTAAGGACCTGATCCCAGGGTGTTACCTTGTTATTATAGACCTGATCACAGGGTGTTACCTTGTTATTATAGACCTGATCCCAGGGTGTAACCTTGTTATTAAGGACCTGATCCCCAGGGTGGTACCTTGTTATTAAAGACCTGATCCCAGGGTGTTACCTTGTTATTATAGACCTGATCCCAGGGTGTTACCTTGTTATTATTGACCTGATCCCAGGGTGTTACCTTGTTATTAAGGACCTGATCCCAGGGTTATACCTTGTTGTTAAGGACCTGATCCCAGGGTGTTACCTTGTTATTAAGGACCTGATCCCCAGGGTGTTACCTTGTTATTAAGGACCTGATCCCAGGGTGTTATCTTGTTATACCTTGTTATTATTGACCTGATCCCAGGGTGTTACCTCGTTATTATAGACCTGATCCCAGGGTGTTACCTTGTTATTAAGGACCTGATCCCCAGGGTGTTACCTTGTTATTAAGGACCTGATCCCCAGGGTGTTACCTTGTTATTAAGGACCTGATCCCAGGGTGTTACCTTGTTATTATAGACCTGATCCCAGGGTGTTACCTTGTTATTAAGGACCTGATCCCAGGGTGTTACCTTGTTATTATTGACCTGATCCCAGGGTGTTACCTTGTTATTATTGACCTGATCCCAGGGTGTTACCTTGTTATTATAGACCTGATCCCAGGGTGTTGTTACCTTGTTATTATTGACCTGATCCCATGGTGTTACCTTGTTATACCTTGTTATTATTGACCTGATCCCAGGGTGTTACCTTGTTATTAAGGACCTGATCCCCAGGGTTATACCTTGTTATTATTGACCTGATCCCAGGGTGTTACCTTGTTATACCTTGTTATTATTGACCTGATCCCAGGGTGTTACCTTGTTATTATTGACCTGATCCCAGGGTGTTACCTTGTTATTATTGACCTGATCCCAGGGTGTTACCTTGTTATTAAGGACCTGATCCCAGGGTGTTACCTTGTCATACCTTGTTATTAAGGACCTGATCCCAGGGTGTTACTTTGTTATTAAGGACCTGATCCCCAGGGTGTTATCTTGTTATTAAGGACCTGATCCCCAGGGTGTTACCTTGTTATTAAGGACCTGATCCCCAGGGTGTTACCTTGTTATTAAGGACCTGATCCCCAGGGTGTTACCTTGTTATTAAGGACCTGATCCCAGGGTGTTACCTTGTTATTATTGACCTGATCCCAGGGTGTTGCCTTGTTATTATTGACCTGATCCCAGGGTGTTACCTTGTTATTAAGGACCTGATCCCAGGGTGTTACCTTGTTATTAAGGACCTGATCCCAGGGTGTTACCTTGTTATTATAGACCTGATCCCAGGGTGTTACCTTGTTATTATAGACCTGATCCCAGGGTGTAACCTTGTTATTAAGGACCTGATCCCCAGGGTGTTACCTTGTTATTAAAGACCTGATCCCAGGGTGTTACCTTGTTATTATAGACCTGATCCCAGGGTGTTACCTTGTTATTATTGACCTGATCCCAGGGTGTTACCTTGTTATACCTTGTTATTATTGACCTGATCCCAGGGTGTTACCTTGTTATTAAGGACCTGATCCCCAGGGTTATACCTTGTTATTATTGACCTGATCCCAGGGTGTTACCTTGTTATACCTTGTTATTATAGACCTGATTCCCAGGGTGTTACCTTGTTATTAAGGACCTGATCCCAGGGTGTTACCTTGTTATTATTAACCTGATCCCAGGGTGTTACCTTGTTATTAAGGACCTGATCCCCAGGGTTATACCTTGTTATTATAGACCTGATTCCAGGGTGTTACCTTGTTATTATTGACCTGATCCCAGGGTGTTACCTTGTTATTATAGACGTGATCCCAGGGTGTTACCTTGTTATACCTTGTTATTAAGGACCTGATCCCAGGGTGTTACCGTGTTATACCTTGTTATTATAGACCTGATCCCAGGGTGTTACCTTGTTATTATAGACCTGATCCCAGGGTGTTACCTTGTTATTAAGGACCTGATCCCCAGGGTGTTACCTTGTTATACCTTGTTATTATAGACCTGATCCCAGGGTGTTACCTTGTTATTATTGACCTGATCCCAGGGTGTTACCTTGTTATTAAGGACCTGATCCCAGGGTTATACCTTGTTGTTAAGGACCTGATCCCAGGGTGTTACCTTGTTATTAAGGACCTGATCCCCAGGGTGTTACCTTGTTATTAAGGACCTGATCCCAGGGTGTTATCTTGTTATACCTTGTTATTATTGACCTGATCCCAGGGTTTTACCTCGTTATTATAGACCTGATCCCAGGGTGTTACCTTGTTATTAAGGACCTGATCCCCAGGGTGTTACCTTGTTATTAAGGACCTGATCCCCAGGGTGTTACCTTGTTATTAAGGACCTGATCCCAGGGTGTTACCTTGTTATTATAGACCTGATCCCAGGGTGTTACCTTGTTATTAAGGACCTGATCCCAGGGTGTTACCTTGTTATTATTGACCTGATCCCAGGGTGTTACCTTGTTATTATTGACCTGATCCCAGGGTGTTACCTTGTTATTATAGACCTGATCCCAGGGTGTTGTTACCTTGTTATTATTGACCTGATCCCATGGTGTTACCTTGTTATACCTTGTTATTATTGACCTGATCCCAGGGTGTTACCTTGTTATTAAGGACCTGATCCCCAGGGTTATACCTTGTTATTATTGACCTGATCCCAGGGTGTTACCTTGTTATACCTTGTTATTATTGACCTGATCCCAGGGTGTTACCTTGTTATTAAGGACCTGATCCCAGGGTGTTACCTTGTTATACCTTGTTATTAAGGACCTGATCCCAGGGTGTTACTTTGTTATTAAGGACCTGATCCCCAGGGTGTTATCTTGTTATTAAGGACCTGATCCCCAGGGTGTTACCTTGTTATTAAGGACCTGATCCCCAGGGTGTTACCTTGTTATTAAGGACCTGATCCCCAGGGTGTTACCTTGTTATTAAGGACCTGATCCCAGGGTGTTACCTTGTTATTATTGACCTGATCCTAGGGTGTTACCTTGTTATTATTGACCTGATCCCAGGGTGTTACCTTGTTATTAAGGACCTGATCCCAGGGTGTTACCTTGTTATTAAGGACCTGATCCCAGGGTGTTACCTTGTTATTATAGACCTGATCCCAGGGTGTTACCTTGTTATTATAGACCTGATCCCAGGGTGTAACCTTGTTATTAAGGACCTGATCCCCAGGGTGTTACCTTGTTATTAAAGACCTGATCCCAGGGTGTTACCTTGTTATTATAGACCTGATCCCAGGGTGTTACCTTGTTATTATTGACCTGATCCCAGGGTGTTACCTTGTTATTAAGGACCTGATCCCAGGGTTATACCTTGTTGTTAAGGACCTGATCCCAGGGTGTTACCTTGTTATTAAGGACCTGATCCCCAGGGTGTTACCTTGTTATTAAGGACCTGATCCCAGGGTGTTATCTTGTTATACCTTGTTATTATTGACCTGATCCCAGGGTGTTACCTCGTTATTATAGACCTGATCCCAGGGTGTTACCTTGTTATTAAGGACCTGATCCCCAGGGTGTTACCTTGTTATTAAGGACCTGATCCCCAGGGTGTTACCTTGTTATTAAGGACCTGATCCCAGGTTGTTACCTTGTTATTATAGACCTGATCCCAGGGTGTTACCTTGTTATTAAGGACCTGATCCCAGGGTGTTACCTTGTTATTATTGACCTGATCCCGGGGTGTTACCTTGTTATTATTGACCTGATCCCAGGGTGTTACCTTGTTATTATAGACCTGATCCCAGGGTGTTGTTACCTTGTTATTATTGACCTGATCCCATGGTGTTACCTTGTTATACCTTGTTATTATTGACCTGATCAAAGGGTGTTACCTTGTTATTAAGGACCTGATCCCCAGGGTTATACCTTGTTATTATTGACCTGATCCCAGGGTGTTACCTTGTTATACCTTGTTATTATTGACCTGATCCCAGGGTGTTACCTTGTTATTATTGACCTGATCCCAGGGTGTTACCTTGTTATTATTGACCTGATCCCAGGGTGTTACCTTGTTATTAAGGACCTGATCCCAGGGTGTTACCTTGTCATACCTTGTTATTAAGGACCTGATCCCAGGGTGTTACTTTGTTATTAAGGACCTGATCCCCAGGGTGTTATCTTGTTATTAAGGACCTGATCCCCAGGGTGTTACCTTGTTATTAAGGACCTGATCCCCAGGGTGTTACCTTGTTATTAAGGACCTGATCCCCAGGGTGTTACCTTGTTATTAAGGACCTGATCCCAGGGTGTTACCTTGTTATTATTGACCTGATCCCAGGGTGTTACCTTGTTATTATTGACCTGATCCCAGGGTGTTACCTTGTTATTAAGGACCTGATCCCAGGGTGTTACCTTGTTATTAAGGACCTGATCCCAGGGTGTTACCTTGTTATTATAGACCTGATCCCAGGGTGTTACCTTGTTATTATAGACCTGATCCCAGGGTGTAACCTTGTTATTAAGGACCTGATCCCCAGGGTGTTACCTTGTTATTAAAGACCTGATCCCAGGGTGTTACCTTGTTATTATAGACCTGATCCCAGGGTGTTACCTTCTTATTATTGACCTGATCCCAGGGTGTTACCTTGTTATACCTTGTTATTATTGACCTGATCCCAGGGTGTTACCTTGTTATTAAGGACCTGATCCCCAGGGTTATACCTTGTTATTATTGACCTGATCCCAGGGTGTTACCTTGTTATACCTTGTTATTATTGACCTGATCCCAGGGTGTTACCTTGTTATTATTGACCTGATCCCATGGTGTTACCTTGTTATTATTGACCTGATCCCAGGGTGTTATCTTGTTATTAAGGACCTGATCCCAGGGTGTTACCTTGTTTTTAAGGACCTGATCCCCAGGGTGTTACTTTGTTATTAAGGACCTGATCCCCAGGGTGTTATCTTGTTTTTAAGGACCTGATCCCCAGGGTGTTACCTTGTTATTAAGGACCTGATCCCAGGGTGTTACCTTGTTATTAAGGACCTGATCCCCAGGGTGTTATCTTGTTTTTAAGGACCTGATCCCCAGGGTGTTACCTTGTTATTAAGGACCTGATCCCAGGGTGTTACCTTGTTATTAAGGACCTGATCCCAGGGTGTTACCTTGTTATTAAGGACCTGATCCCCAGGTTGTTACCTTGTTATTAAGGACCTGATCCCAGGGTGTTACCTTGTTATACCTTGTTATTAAGGACCTGATCCCAGGGTGTTACTTTGTTATTAAGGACCTGATCCCCAGGGTGTTATCTTGTTTTTAAGGACCTGATCCCCAGGGTGTTACCTTGTTATTAAGGACCTGATCCCAGGGTGTTACCTTGTTATTAAGGACCTGATCCCAGGGTGTTACCTTGTTATTAAGGACCTGATCCCCAGGTTGTTACCTTGTTATTAAGGACCTGATCCCAGGGTGTTACCTTGTTATACCTTGTTATTGTTGACCTGATCCCAGGGTGTTACCTCGTTATTGTAGACCTGATCCCAGGGTGTTACCTTGTTATTAAGGACCTGATCCCCAGGGTGTTACCTTGTTATTAAGGACCTGATCCCAGGGTGTTACCTTGTTATTATTGACCTGATCCCAGGGTGTTACCTTGTTATTATTGACCTGATCCCAGGGTGTTACCTTGTTATTAAGGACCTGATCCCCAGGGTTATACCTTGTTATTATTGACCTGATCACAGGGTGTTACCTTGTTATACCTTGTTATTATTGACCTGATCCCAGGGTGTTACCTTGTTATTATTGACCTGATCCCAGGGTGTTACCTTGTTATTATTGACCTGATCCCAGGGTGTTATCTTGTTATTAAGGACCTGATCCCAGGGTTTTACCTTGTTATACCTTGTTATTAAGGACCTGATCCCAGGATGTTACTTTGTTATTAAGGACCTGATCCCCAGGGTGTTATCTTGTTATTAAGGACCTGATCCCCAGGGTGTTACCTTGTTATTAAGGACCTGATCCCAGGGTGTTACCTTGTTATTAAGGACCTGATCCCCAGGGTTATACCTTGTTATTATAGACCTGATCCCAGGGTGTTACCTTGTTATTATTGACCTGATCCCAGGGTGTTACCTTGTTATTATAGACCTGATCCCAGGGTGTTACCTTGTTATACCTTGTTATTAAGGACCTGATCCCAGGGTGTTACCGTGTTATACCTTGTTATTATAGACCTGATCCCAGGGTGTTACCTTGTTATTATAGACCTGATCCCAGGGTGTTACCTTGTTATTAAGGGACTGATCCCCAGGGTGTTACCTTGTTATACCTTGTTATTAAGGACCTGATCCCAGGGTGTTACTTTGTTATTAAGGACCTGATCCCCAGGGTGTTATCTTGTTATCAAGGACCTGATCCCAGGGTGTTACCTTGTTATTAAGGACCTGATCCCCAGGGTGTTACCTTGTTATTAAGGACCTGATCCCAGGGTGTTACCTTGTTATACCTTGTTATTATTGACCTGATCCCAGGGTGTTACCTCGTTATTATAGACCTTATCCCAGGGTGTTACCTTGTTATTATTGACCTGATCCCAGGGTGTTACCTTGTTATTAAGGACCTGATCCCCAGGGTTATACCTTGTTATTATTGACCTGATCACAGGGTGTTACCTTGTTATACCTTGTTATTATTGACCTGATCCCAGGGTGTTACCTTGTTATTATTGACCTGATCCCAGGGTGTTACCTTGTTATTATTGACCTGATCCCAGGGTGTTATCTTGTTATTAAGGACCTGATCCCAGGGTTTTACCTTGTTATACCTTGTTATTAAGGACCTGATCCCAGGGTGTTACTTTGTTATTAAGGACCTGATCCCCAGGGTGTTATCTTGTTATCAAGGACCTGATCCCAGGGTGTTACCTTGTTATTAAGGACCTGATCCCCAGGGTGTTACCTTGTTATTAAGGACCTGATCCCAGGGTGTTACCTTGTTATACCTTGTTATTATTGACCTGATCCCAGGGTGTTACCTCGTTATTATAGACCTTATCCCAGGGTGTTACCTTGTTATTATTGACCTGATCCCAGGGTGTTACCTTGTTATTAAGGACCTGATCCCCAGGGTTATACCTTGTTATTATTGACCTGATCACAGGGTGTTACCTTGTTATACCTTGTTATTATTGACCTGATCCCAGGGTGTTACCTTGTTATTATTGACCTGATCCCAGGGTGTTACCTTGTTATTATTGACCTGATCCCAGGGTGTTATCTTGTTATTAAGGACCTGATCCCAGGGTTTTACCTTGTTATACCTTGTTATTAAGGACCTGATCCCAGGATGTTACTTTGTTATTAAGGACCTGATCCCCAGGGTGTTATCTTGTTATTAAGGACCTGATCCCCAGGGTGTTACCTTGTTATTAAGGACCTGATCCCAGGGTGTTACCTTGTTATTAAGGACCTGATCCCCAGGGTTATACCTTGTTATTATAGACCTGATCCCAGGGTGTTACCTTGTTATTATTGACCTGATCCCAGGGTGTTACCTTGTTATTATAGACCTGATCCCAGGGTGTTACCTTGTTATACCTTGTTATTAAGGACCTGATCCCAGGGTGTTACCGTGTTATACCTTGTTATTATAGACCTGATCCCAGGGTGTTACCTTGTTATTATAGACCTGATCCCAGGGTGTTACCTTGTTATTAAGGGACTGATCCCCAGGGTGTTACCTTGTTATACCTTGTTATTAAGGACCTGATCCCAGGGTGTTACTTTGTTATTAAGGACCTGATCCCCAGGGTGTTATCTTGTTATCAAGGACCTGATCCCAGGGTGTTACCTCGTTATTATAGACCTTATCCCAGGGTGTTACCTTGTTATTAAGGACCTGATCCCCAGGGTGTTACCTTGTTATTAAGGACCTGATCCCCAGGGTGTTACCTTGTTATTAAGGACCTGATCCCAGGGTGTTACCTTGTTATTATAGACCTGATCCCAGGGTGTTACCTTGTTATTAAGGACCTGATTCCAGGGTGTTACCTTGTTATTATTGACCTGATCCCAGGGTGTTACCTTGTTATTATTGACCTGATCCCAGGGTGTTACCTTGTTATTAAGGACCTGATCCCAGGGTGTTACCTTGTTATTAAGGACCTGATCCCAGGGTGTTACCTTGTTATTATTGACCTGATCCCAGGGTGTTACCTTGTTATTAAGGACCTGATCCCAGGGTGTTACCTTGTTATTATAGACCTGATCCCAGGGTGTTACCTTGTTATTATAGACCTGATCCCAGGGTGTTACCTTGTTATTAAGGACCTGATCCCCAGGGTGTTACCTTGTTATTAAGGACCTGATCCCAGGGTGTTACCTTGTTATTATAGACCTGATCCCAGGGTGTTACCTTGTTATTAAGGACCTGATTCCAGGGTGTTACCTTGTTATTATTGACCTGATCCCAGGGTGTTACCTTGTTATTATTGACCTGATCCCAGGGTGTTACCTTGTTATTAAGGACCTGATCCCAGGGTGTTACCTTGTTATTAAGGACCTGATCCCAGGGTGTTACCTTGTTATTATAGACCTGATCCCAGGGTGTTACCTTGTTATTATAGACCTGATCCCAGGGTGTTACCTTGTTATTATTGACCTGATCCCAGGGTGTTACCTTGTTATACCTTGTTATTATTGACCTGATCCCAGGGTGTTACCTTGTTATTAAGGACCTGATCCCCAGGGTTATACCTTGTTATTATTGACCTGATCACAGGGTGTTACCTTGTTATACCTTGTTATTATTGACCTGATCCCAGGGTGTTACCTTGTTATTATTGACCTGATCCCAGGGTGTTACCTTGTTATTATTGACCTGATCCCAGGGTGTTACCTTGTTATACCTTGTTATTAAGGACCTGATCCCAGGGTGTTATCTTGTTATTAAGGACCTGATCCCAGGGTGTTACCTTGTTATACCTTGTTATTAAGGACCTGATCCCAGGGTGTTACCTTGTTATTATAGACCTGATCCCAGGGTGTTACCTTGTTATTAAGGACCTGATCCCCAGGGTTATACCTTGTTATTATTGACCTGATCCCAGGGTGTTATCTTGTTATTAAGGACCTGATCCCAGGGTGTTACCTTGTTATTAAGGACCTGATCCCCAGGGTGTTATCTTGTTATTAAGGACCTGATCCCCAGGGTGTTACCTTGTTATTAAGGACCTGATCCCAGGGTGTTACCTTGTTATTAAGGACCTGATCCCAGGGTGTTACCTTGTTATTATTGACCTGATCCCAGGGTGTTACCTTGTTATTAAGGACCTGATCCCAGGGGGTTACCGTGTTATTATTGACCTGATCCCACGGTGTTACCTTGTTATTATAGACCTGATCCCCAGGGTTATACCTTGTATGTGTTGTCTCAGTGTGACACTGGGCCTTTTTTTTAAATATTTAAGACTGAGGGTTTTAATCACTATTAATCTCCCAAATCAATCGTTCAGGAAATCAGTTCCAACATATGTCTGTGACAATAAAATCAACTGCTGTGTTTCTGGCATCATGAATATCCTTGGTTGACCTTCTACTTTGTGACATAAAAAGTAACTGATTAAATAACAACATTATCTATATTGTAGTTAGTTACCCATGCTTTCTGGCCAATGATCAACAAGACAGAAGAAAACGTTGGGGGGGGGGGGGGGGGGGGGAAACATCATGTTCCTAGTTCCTGCTGGAATGGTGTCGACTAGCAGCCATATAGTATAGGTTACTGGCCAATCCTCTAAATCCTCTAATCCTCTTTTCGATTTTTAAAAAAAACTACTCGCGGTAGAAAACACAACCATCTCTAATGTCTCCCGTTTATGAAATGGATAATTGTGAAAACAAAATATTTTATTGCAAACGTTGTGATTTTCTGGATTTTTGTTTTAGATTCTGTCTCTCACAGTTGAGGTGTACCTATGATTTTTAAAAAAATACAGACCTCTACATGCTTTGTAAGTAGGAAAACCTGCAAAATCGGCAGTGTGTCAAATACTTGTTCTCCCCAGGGGTGGATCAGCTTTAATATTGGGGAAAGATTGTTGCTTCCATCAATGTAATTATCTGCATCGTTTCCAATCCCCCACATATTTTTTAGGGTAAATAAATATATTTTTGATATAATATTTTTACACAACCATTCATTTCATGAATGTGAGACATTAGAGATGTGAAAGGACATGGTTATGTTGTGTTCTACCTTGGGTAAGGGTATCTAACAAAAAACGTGCAGGCCTTGCCGCTAGCCTAGTACAGGGTTTGGTGAGGAGCAGTAGGTTGAGTCTCTCTATATATCTGGTAGCAGTCTGACATTTGATTCATTGATTATAAATAGCCTCCTGCTGTGACACGGATCCCCTCCATGTGATAAGTTTGGCTGATCCGTTTCTGAGTGTCTTCTCCTCCCATAGCGTAGCTTAGCATAACATAACCTGGTATGATTCAGCCTGCTGTGTGTCCATGTATGTCTTCCTGTCTGAATCAGGTTTCAGCCTGCTGTGTGTCCATGTATGTCCTCCTGTCTGAATCAGGTTTCAGCCTGCTGTGTGTCCATGTATGTCCTCCTGTCTGAATCAGGTTTCAGCCTGCTGTGTGTCCATGCTTTGATGCTCCTGTTTGAACCAGGTTTCACACTGAGCCCTGTGGTCCAAGTACAAGGCACACCAAGCCCTGTGGACCAAGCACAAGGCACACCAAGCCCTGTGTATCAAGCACAAGGCACACCAAGCCCCGTGGACCAAGCACACCAAACCCTGTGGACTAAGCACCTAGCACACCAAGCCTTGGGGGCCAAGCAGCAAGCCCTGTGGACCAATCGCCTAGCACACCAAGCCCTGTGGACCAATCGCCTAGCACACCAAGCCCTGTGGACTAAGCACCTAGCACACCAAGCCTTGTGGACCAATCGCCTAGCACACCAAGCCCTGTGGACCAATCGCCTAGCACAGCAAGCCCTGTGGACCAATCGCCTAGCATGGACCAAGCACCCTGGCTTTATGTAGCAATGTATTAATTGTACAATCTCTTGCATTTCAATACAGTTGATAGTAAAGGCCTTGAGCTTCCATATTCAGCCATATACAGCTTCCATAGTCAGCCATATACAGCTTCCATAGTCAGCCATATACAGCTTCCATATTCAGCCATACACAGCTTCCATATTCAGCCATATACAGCTTCCATATTCAGCCATATACAGCTTCCATATTCAGCCATATACAGCTTCCATATTCAGCCACATACAGCTTCCATATTCAGCCACATACAGCTTCCATATTCAGCTTCCATATTCAGCCACATACAGCTTCCATATTCAGCCACATGGAGCTTCCATAGTCAGCCATATACAGCTTCCATATACAGCTTCCATATTCAGCCACATACAGCTTCCATATTCAGCTTCCATATTCAGCTTCCATATTCAGCCATATACAGCTTCCATATTCAGCTTCCATATTCAGCTTCCATATTCAGCCACATGGAGCTTCCATAGTCAGCCATATACAGCTTCCATATACAGCTTCCATATTCAGCCACATACAGCTTCCATATTCAGCTTCCATATTCAGCCATATACAGCTTCCATATTCAGCCATATACAGCTTCCATATTCAGCCACATGGAGCTTCCATATTCAGCCATATACAGCTTCCATATTCAGCCACATACAGCTTCCATATTCAGCCAAATGGAGCTTCCATATTCAGCCACATACAGCTTCCATATTCAGCCACATACAGCTTCCATATTCAGCTTCCATATTCAGCTTCCATATTCAGCCACATACAGCTTCCATATTCAGCTTCCATATTCAGCTTCCATATTCAGCCATATACAGCTTCCATATTCAGCTTCCATATTCAGCCATATACAGCTTCCATATACAGCTTCCATATTCAGCTTCCATATTCAGCCATATACAGCTTCCATATTCAGCTTCCATATTCAGCTTCCATATTCAGCCATATACAGCTTCCATATTCAGCTTCCATATTCAGCTTCCATATTCAGCCATATACAGCTTCCATATTCAGCTTCCATATTCAGCCACATACAGCTTCCATATTCAGCCATATACAGCTTCCATATACAGCTTCCATATTCAGCCATATTCAGCCATATACAGCTTCCATATTCAGCCATATACAGCTTCCATATTCAGCCACATACAGCTTCCATATTCAGCCACATACAGCTTCCATATTCAGCCATATACAGCTTCCATATTCAGCCATATACAGCTTCCATATTCAGCCACATACAGCTTCCATATTCAGCCATATACAGCTTCCATATTCAGCCACATACAGCTTCCATATTCAGCCACATACAGCTTCCATATTCAGCCATATACAGCTTCCATATTCAGCCATATACAGCTTCCATATTCAGCCATATACAGCTTCCATATTCAGCCATATACAGCTTCCATATACAGCTTCCATATTCAGCCATATACAGCTTCCATATACAGCTTCCATATACAGCCATATACAGCTTCCATATTCAGCTTCCATATACAGCTTCCATATTCAGCCATATACAGCTTCCATATACAGCTTCCATATTCAGCCATATACAGCTTCCATATACAGCTTCCATATTCAGCCATATACAGCTTCCATATTCAGCCATATATAGCTTCCATATTCAGCCATATACAGCTTCCATATACAGCTTCCATATTCAGCTTCCATATTCAGCTTCATACAGCTTCCATATTCAGCCATATACAGCTTCCATATACAGCTTCCATATTCAGCTTCCATATTCAGCTTCCATATACAGCCACATAGAGCTTCCATATTCAGCCAAATGGAGCTTCCATATTCAGCCACATACAGCTTCCATTTTCAGCCACATACAGCTTCCATATTCAGCTTCCATATTCAGCCACATACAGCTTCCATATACAGCTTCCATATTCAGCCACATACAGATTCCATATTCAGCCATATACAGATTCCATATTCAGCCATATACAGCTTCCATATTCAGCCATATACAGCTTCCATATTCAGCCATATACAGCTTCCATATACAGCTTCCATATTCAGCCATATACAGCTTCCATATACAGCTTCCATATTCAGCCATATACAGCTTCCATATACAGCTTCCATATTCAGCCATATACAGCTTCCATATACAGCTTCCATATTCAGCCACATACAGCTTCCACATACAGCTTCCATATTCAGCCATATACAGCTTCCATATTCAGCCATATACAGCTTCCATATTCAGCCATATACAGCTTCCATATACAGCTTCCATATTCAGCCATATACAGCTTCCATATACAGCTTCCATATTCAGCCATATACAGCTTCCATATACAGCTTCCATATTCAGCCATATACAGCTTCCATATACAGCTTCCATATTCAGCCATATACAGCTTCCATATACAGCTTCCATATTCAGCTTCATACAGCTTCCATATTCAGCCATATACAGCTTCCATATTCAGCTTCCATATTCAGCTTCCATATACAGCCACATACAGCTTCCATATTCAGCCAAATGGAGCTTCCATATTCAGCCACATACAGCTTCCATATACAGCTTCCATATTCAGTCACATACAGCTTCCATATTCAGCCACATACAGCTTCCATATTCAGCCACATAAAGCTTCCATATTCAGCCACATAAAGCTTCCATATTCAGCCACATACAGCTTCCATATTCAGTCACATACAGCTTCCATATTCAGCCACATAAAGCTTCCATATTCAGCCACATGGAGCTTCCATATTCAGCCACATAAAGCTTCCATATTCAGTCACATACAGCTTCCATATTCAGTCACATACAGCTTCCATATTCAGCCACATAAAGCTTCCATATTCAGCCACATACAGCTTCCATATTCAGCAAAATGGAGCTTCCATATTCAGCCACATACAGCTTCCATATTCAGCCACATGGAGCTTCCAGGTAGCCTAGTGGTTAGAACGTCAGAGCGTTGGGCCGGTAACCGAAAGGTTGGTGGATCAAATCCCCGAGCTGAAAAGGTAACATTCAAGGTAAAAAATCTGTCGTTCTGCCCCCTAAACAAGGCAGTTAACCCACTGTTCCTAGGCCATCATTGTAAATAAGAATTTGTTCTTAACTAACTTGCCTAGTTAAATTTTAAAAAATGCAGCTTCCATGTTCAGCCATGAACTTCCATGTGCAGTGATAGTCTCTACTATCCACAGTGCCTTGCGAAAGTATTTGGCCCCCTTGAACTTTGCGACCTTTTGCCACATTTCAGGCTTCAAACATAAAGATATAAAACTGTATTTTTTTGTGAAGAATCAACAACAAGTGGGACACAATCATGAAGTGGAACGACATTTGTTGGATATTTCAAACTTTTTTAACAAATCAAAAACTGAAAAATTTGGCGTGCAAAATTATTCAGCCCCTTTACTTTCAGTGCAGCAAACTCTCTCCAGAAGTTCAGTGAGGATCTCTGAATGATCCAATGTTGACCTAAATGACTAATGATGATAAATACAATCCACCTGTGTGTAATCAAGTCTCCGTATAAATGCACCTGCACTGTGATAGTCTCAAAGGTCCGTTAAAAGCGCAGAGAGCATCATGAAGAACAAGGAACACACCAGGCAGGTCCGAGATACTGTTGTGAAGAAGTTTAAAGTCGGATTTGGATACAAAAAGATTTCCCAAGCTTTAAACATCCCAAGGAGCACTGTGCAAGCGATAATATTGAAATGGAAGGAGTATCAGACCACTGCAAATCTACCAAGACCTGGCCGTCCCTCTAAACTTTCAGCTCATACAAGGAGAAGACTGATCAGAGATGCAGCCAAGAGGCCCATGATCACTCTGGATGAACTGCAGAGATCTACAGCTGAGGTGGGAGACTCTGTCCATAGGACAACAATCAGTCGTATATTGCACAAATCTGGCCTTTATGGAAGAGTGGCAAGAAGAAAGCCATTTCTTAAAGATATCCATAAAAAGTGTTGTTTAAAGTTTGCCACAAGCCACCTGGGAGACACACCAAACATGTGGAAGAAGGTGCTCTGGTCAGATGAAACCAAAATTGAACTTTTTGGCAACAATGCAAAACGTTATGTTTGGCGTAAAAGCAACACAGCTGAACACACCATCCCCACTGTCAAACATGGTGATGGCAGCATCATGGTTTGGGCCTGCTTTTCTTCAGCAGGGACAGGGAAGATGGTTCAAATTGATGGGAAGATGGATGGAGCCAAATACAGGACCATTCTGGAAGAAAACCTGATGGAGTCTGCAAAAGACCTGAGACTGGGACGGAGATTTGTCTTCCAACAAGACAATGATCCAAAACATAAAGCAAAATCTACAATGGAATGGTTCAAAAATAAACATATCCAGGTGTTAGAATGGCCAAGTCAAAGTCCAGACCTGAATCCAATCGAGAATCTGTGGAAAGAACTGAAAACTGCTGTTCACAAATGCTCTCCATCCAACCTCACTGAGCTCAAGCTGTTTTGCAAGGAGGAATGGGAAAAAATGTCAGTCTCTCGATGTGCAAAACTGATAGACATACCCCAAGCGACTTACAGCTGTAATCGCAGCAAAAGGTGGCGCTACAAAGTATTAACTTAAGGGGGCTGAATAATTTTACACGCCCAATTTTTCAGTTTTTGATTTGTTAAAAAAGTTTGAAATATCCAATAAATGTCGTTCCCCTTCATGATTGTGTCCCACTTGTTGTTGATTCTTCACAAAAAAATACAGTTTTATATCTTTATGTTTGAAGCCTGAAATGTGGCAAAAGGTCGCAAAGTTCAAAGGGGCCGAATACTTTCGCAAGGCACTGTATATAACATGGGAGTTTGATAACTTATTCAGGACATATTATAAACTGGTGGACACACTGGGGAACTGTGAAGCTGGACATATATTGGGGAAAACCTGTATACTGCCCCTCCCTCTCCCGCTCTACCCCTCCCTCTCCCGCTCTACCCCTCCCTCTCCCGCTCTGCCCCTCCCTCTCCCGCTCTACCCCTCCCTCTCCCGCTCTACCCCTCCCTCTCCCGCTCTACCCCTCCCTCTCCCGCTCTGCCCCTCCCTCTCCCGCTCTACCCCTCCCTCTCCCGCTCTCCCGCTCTACCCCTCCCTCTCCCGCTCTACCCCTCCCTCTCCCGCTCTGCCCCTCCCTCTCCCGCACTACCCCTCCCTCTCCCGCTCTACCCCTCCCTCTCCCGCTCTGCCCCTCCCTCTCCCGCTCTACCCTCCCCTCTCTCTTTTCAGTACCTCCCATTCTCTCACAGTGTTGAGCATTCCACTGCATTCCGTAGTGGTGACATCAGCAGCTGTGTTTGTTTACAGGGCTTCTATATGGTGGGTATTCTACCCACAATGCCTCACCGAGCACAGACAGTGGCGAGAAAACACTGCACTGTAATGTACTTACCCAGCCAACACACACACACACACACACACACACACACACACACACACACACACACACAGTGATCTGATGTGACAGATGTAAGGCGTTAGAGCCAAAAGGCCTTGATCTCTGAAATTGAATTTATTATTTTTTATTTATTAAACCATTATTTAACTATTCAAGTCAGTTAAAAACAAATTCAGTTATACATTGACGGCCTACACCATCCAACCCCGGACGACTGTGGACCAATTGTGTGCCGCCCCTGTGGGACTCCCAATCACGGCTGGATGTGAACCAGGCTGTATTTCCTTAAGTTGGAGAAGTCTTTATAAGAGCTGATATCACTTCTCATTACCGATGCACTGAATGTACTTCTTCATGCAGCTTACCTGGGGGGTTTCAGGTAACGGCTCATTTATCATGCAGCTTACCTGGGGGGTTTCAGGTAGTGGCTCATTTATCATGCAGCTTACCTGGGGGGTTTCAGGTAATGGCTCATTTATCATGCAGCTTACCTGGGGGGTTTCAGGTAGTGGCTCATTTATCATGCCGCTTACCTGGGGGTGGGGTTCAGGTAATGCTTCATTTGACTAATGCTTTTAATTCTATTAACAGGATAATGAAACCCCAAAACTACCCACCCACTCACACAGTCCCTCATGTAGTGTTGCATGTCTTGCTGTGAAAAAGGTCCCCAGACAAGGTCAAAATCTGTCCTTCTGCCCCGGAGCAGTTAACCCACTGTTCCCCTGAGCAGTTAACCCACTGTTCCCCTGAGCAGTTAACCCACTGTTCCCCTGAGCAGTTAACCCACTGTTCCCCTGAACAGTTAACCCACTGTTCCCCTGAGCAGTTAACCCACTATTCCCCCGAGCAAGACAGTTAACTCACTGTTCCCCTGAACAAGGCAGTTAACCCACTGTTCCCCTGAGCATGGCAGTTAACCCACTATTCCCCTGAGCAAGACAGTTAACCCACTGTTCCCCTGAACAAGGCAGTTAACCCACTGTTCCCCTGAACAAGGCAGTTAACCCACTGTTCCCCTGAACAAGGCAGTTAACCCACTGTTCCCCTGAACAAGGCAGTTAACCCACTGTTCCCCTGAACAAGGCAGTTAACCCACTGTTCCCCTGAACAAGGCAGTTAACCCACTGTTCCCCTGAACAAGGCAGTTAACCCACTGTTCCCCTGAGCAAGGCAGTTAACCCACTTTTCTGATTCAGAAGGGTTGGGTTAAATGTGGAAGACTCATTTCAGTTGTACTGACTAGGTATCCTCTTTCCCTTTCCCCTCCAGACCTGTGGGTTAACCTGTCACACACACACTCCTCCAGACCCGTGGGTTTACCTGTCACACACACACACTCCTCCAGACCTGTGGGTTTACCTGTCACACACACACCCCTCCAGACCTGTGGGTTAACCTGTCACACACACACTCCTCTAGACCTGTGGGTTAACCTGTCACACACTCCTCTAGACCTGTGGGTTAACCTGACATCCCTCTAGACCTGTGGGTTAACCTGACACCCCTCTAGACCTGTGGGTTAACCTGACACCCCTCTAGACCTGTGGGTTAACCTGACACCCCTCTAGACCTGTGGGTTAATCTGTCACAGACACATCCCTCTAGACCTGTGGGTTAATCTGTCACAGACACATCCCTCTAGACCTGTGGGTTAACCTGTCACACACACACTCCTCTAGACCTGTGGGTTAACCTGTCACACACTCCTCTAGACCTGTGGGTTAACCTGACACCCCTCTAGACCTGTGGGTTAACCTGACACCCCTCTAGACCTGTGGGTTAACCTGACACCCCTCTAGACCTGTGGGTTAATCTGTCACAGACACATCCCTCTAGACCTGTGGGTTAATCTGTCACAGACACATCCCTCTAGACCTGTGGGTTAACCTGTCACACACTCCTCTAGACCTGTGGGTTAACCTGTCACACACTCCTCTAGACCTGTGGGTTAACCTGACACACACCCCTCTAGACCTGTGGGTTAACCTGACACACATCCCTCTAGGCTTGTGGGTTAATCTGTCACAGACACACCCCCTCTAGACCTGTGGGTTAACCTGTCACACACACATCCCTCTAGACCTGTGGGTTATTACAGCCACATCCCTCTAGACCTGTGGGTTATTACAGCCACATCCCTCTAGACCTGTGGGTTAATCTGTCACAGACACATCCCTCTAGACCTGTGGGTTATCCTCTAAACAGACTTCAGGCAGAACAGAAACCCATGTCTGCCGGCCAAATTCCATCGGCCTGTCCGTATCTTTCCTATGGTGTTGTCATGTCTTTGGCATCATTAAATTGAAGACTGTTATTTTATCAAATCAATTCTCTGTAATTATTATGACGTGATTAAACTAATCATGTAAATGTAATTAACTAGGAAGTCGGGTCACCAAGGAAAATATTCAGAGTACAAAGTTATAATTTTTTAAAGTTATATCTCTTCAGATATTTTAATATCTGATCAATTAGTCTTCTAATGAATGAATTATTCTTTACCTCACGTCAGTCTCATTCCGAACGTCGTAAATTGTTGGTTATCTGCATGAACCCAGCCTTTACTATGACTCATCCATACATCAGTTGGCTTAATCATTTATTTACTAACTAAATAAATAATCACAGAAATACATAAACAAACAAACAGTAGCTATGGTTACAGGGAAATGTTGGGGGAGGTTCCCTAGTGGGCTGAGCCGATATGACGGCTTGGTGGACAAAGGGAACTGGGTGTGGACTGAGAAGGGGGTGTGGACTGAGAAGGGGGTGTGGACTGAGAAGGGGGTGTGGACTGGGAAGTGGGTGTGGACTGAGAAGGGGGTGTGGACTGAGAAGGGGGTGTGGACTGAGAAGGGGGTGTGGACTGGGAAGTGGGTGTGGACTGAGAAGGGGGTGTGGACTGGGAAGTGGGTGTGGACTGAGAAGGGGGTGTGGACTGGGAAGTGGGTGTGGACTGGGAAGGGGGTGTGGACTGGGAAGGGGGTGTGGACTGGGAAGGGGGTGTGGACTGAGAAGGGGGTGTGGACTGGGAAGTGGGTGTGGACTGGGAAGGGGGTGTGGACTGAGAAGGGTGTGTGGACTGAGAAGGGTGGGAAAGACAAGAGTCACTACACAGTTGATAATTATATTGATTGAAATGCTAATTCTTTGCACATGAATGCTCACTCATTCAGGAATAACTTGCAATCAATATATATATTTACGCTCAGGGTGTCATCGTGATCTCTTTTGGAATCGTCCGTCTTTCTGTTGGAAAGTTCATCTGATCGTCTCTCTGCTTCCGTGAAGTCTCTTTCGTGGTTCGACTGGATACTTCAGAGTAACATTCAGAAATGTTCTTGTAGAATAGATGTTTCGGTGGTTGTTGGTCTTCGCATTCAATGGTACATAATTCCTAGTTGCAGGCTAGTAATTAGTATTCGAAGAGTTGCTCTTATTCTGGCGGGATCGATAGTCTCAGAGTTGAACCATTTCCACCCGTGTAGCCAATGCTCCACGTGGTTTGGTTAGGAATTCAACAACCATTGCAACCTTAGCTTATACTGAGGTTTTTGTGGTCTCTACTCAAACCTTCGCCCCTCAGCTTACCGAGTTACGCATGGTCTAAAGAGCATTTCTTCAGGTGGGGGTTTTTATTCAGAACAGCAGAAAAGGGCTGTCCCATGACGTCAGATCAACGTTTGTGCTCACGGGGGCGGGCCATTGACTTAGTTAAACTTTAAAGGGAATTACATTACATCATTTCACAAATAGTTTCATCTTTACTCATTCATTTTATACAATAATTAGATGCAAACCTCATAATGGAGGCTCCTGTATGAACAGAGTTATGGTAATGTGGCCGTATTGTCTTTCATGAGATCACAACATGAAACAAAACGGACCGGGTCGTACCTGGCTTCTCCACCGACCGTTTACACATTCTCCAAAACATGGATATTGTTCTGTTCTCAAGTTCTGTGATGTGGAAGAAGTTCCTTTGTTCTACTGTGAAACTCTCTCTCTCTCTATATATACTGCCTGGCCATGAGGAGAGAGTCTCCTCCAGGAATTTACGACCTGAGATAACAGAACCTGGATGTAGGGGTAAGAGAGAGGTGGTGAGAGAGAGGGGGGATGGTACGCGCTATACCCAAAGAGGGCAACGTCATGACAGTGTCTACGGTTAAAGGTAGAAAAAATGGTTGATATCGGTTCAGTTCAAATCAAATTGTATTGGTCACATCCACGTGTTTAGCAGATGTAATTGCGGCTGTAGTTCAGGATGTGTGCTATTCTGCGTGATGACATAAAGCAGATGTAAGTGGTTATTTGCGTTCATTGGGTGACAAAACCGTTGGACAGTGTGAGATGTCATTTCTGTTGAAGTAATTGCCTTGCGATAATGTTTTATTGCCTTGCGATAATGTAGTTACTGTTGATAATGTAGTTACTGTTGATAATGTAGTTACTGTTGATAATGTAGTTACTGTTGATAATGTAGTTACTGTCAATAATGTGCTGTACTTACTGTTGATAATGTACTTACTGTTGATAATGTTGCCACTGTCATTAATGTAGTCACTGTTGATAATGTAGTTACTGTTAATTATGTAGTTACAGACAATAACGTAGCTACTGTTGATAATGTACTTACTGTGAATAATGTAGCTACTGATGATAATGTAGTTACTGTTGATAATGTAGTCACAGTTAATAATGTAGTCACGGTTGATAAAGTCGTCACTGTTGATAATGTAGCTACCTCTGAATAACATAATCTGATAGGAGCACACAATCACTTCCTCTGACATCACCAACAGATGTTACATAACCAGAAGTCTAACCAACATGGAACCAGTCGGACAGGAAACTAACAACCTGAATGAATCACTGTGGGCTCCAGATAATGTAGTTACCAGGCTCTGTTGTGTAATTCATTTTTGGGAACCAAAATAAAACGGGTAAATTAACCACCAGGCAAATGTACTGTATACATTACCCTTCATCAGAGCAGCCAAACACGACCTAACACAGTGTTAACGAGGGTTGGATAGAGGCCTTCTCCAGCTCTCTCTAATGGGCATGACTCACTCGTTTACAGGCAGCAGCAACAACCAGGCTGATATGTCTCCATCCCAAATGGACTCACTCATTTACAGGCAGCAGCAACAACCAGGCTGATATGTCTGCATCCCAAATGGACTCACTCATTTACAGGCAGCAGCAACAACCAGGCTGATATGTCTCCATCCCAAATGGACTCACTCATTTACAGGCAGCAGCAACAACCAGGCTGATATGTCTCCATCCCAAATGGACTCACTCATTTACAGGCAGCAGCAACAACCAGGCTGATATGTCTCCATCCAAAATGGAACCCTATTCCCTATATAGTGCACTACTTTTGACCAGGGTCCATAGGGCTCTGGATAAAAGTAGTGCACTAAATAGGGAATAGGGTGCCATTTGGAAGGTAGCCTTTCCCTTGATTAGATCCATGGGACAACTCTCTCATT
Source organism: Oncorhynchus mykiss (assembly GCF_013265735.2). NCBI lineage: Eukaryota > Metazoa > Chordata > Actinopteri > Salmoniformes > Salmonidae > Oncorhynchus > Oncorhynchus mykiss. Next base: position 75,380,760 of record NC_048579.1, on the reverse strand, counting down.
GGCTTTCCGCCCCCAGGATATGTGTTAACAGCCAGTACTAACCACTAATATAACCCCTCTGTGCTAGCAGCTAGCATAGCAGCATGTGTCGGTCTCCTGTATGGGTGGTCTGTCTGCTTCATTTGATATGGGGGACTCATTTGAACTTTGGCTGTGATGGTAATGTCTGCTGGACTGAACTGAGACTTGGAACAGAGAGGTGAGGAGACAGCAGGAGACAGCACTGACCTTTAGGGCTCTCTTCCTCTAATACAGACAGACGGACGGACGGACGGACGGACGGACGGAGACAGACAGACAGACGGAGACAGACAGACGGAGACAGACAGACAGAGACAGACAGAGACAGACAGACGGAGACAGACAGACAGACGGAGACAGACAGACAGACAGACAGACAGACAGACAGACAGCAGTTGGGAGACCAAATCCTCCTCCCTCTCCTTTAGTCTCTCCCTGGCTACAAACACACATCCCCTGAGAGGAGGAGAGTTGCCGAGCTTTAAGCTACTGATGCTGACTGAGGAGATGTATATCGAGTCACACGGTATGTAACTGATGAAAAGGAAAGGGGTTATGTAGAAAACCGGTCGAGGATGATGCTGTTTTCTTTCCATTATCATGGCTATGCATGCGTCCTGAAATATCATCCTATTTCCTATATAGTGCACTACTTTAGACTAAGGCTCTGGTCAAAAGTAGTGCACTACGAAGGCAATAGCATGTCATTTGGAATGCATATAATGGATTTGTATCACCATGGTGATCGTTTATAATGGACTCCATCTGATCAACCTCATCACCTCTTATTCCTGACTGGAGCAACCCTTCTCACTATGTTCTTTATGAGAACACTTCTCATCATGTTCTTTATGAGAACCCTTCTCACCATGTTCTTTATGAGAACCCTTCTCACTATGTTCTTTATGAGAACACTTCTCACCATGTTCTTTATGAGAACACTTCTCACCATGTTCTTTATGAGAACACTTCTCACCATGTTCTTTATGAGAACACTTCTCACCATGTTCTTTATGAGAACCCCATGTTCTTTATGAGAACACTTCTCACCATGTTCTTTATGAGAACACTTCTCACCATGTTCTTTATGAGAACCCTTCTCACCATGTTCTTTATGAGAACCCTTCTCACTATGTTCTTTATGAGAACCCTTCTCACCATGTTCTTTATGAGAACACTTCTCACCATGTTCTTTATGAGAACACTTCTCACCATGTTCTTTATGAGAACCCCATGTTCTTTATGAGAACCCTTCTCACTATGTTCTTTATGAGAACCCCATGTTCTTTATGAGAACACTTCTCACCATGTTCTTTATGAGAACCCTTCTCACCATGTTCTTTATGAGAACCCTTCTCACTATGTTCTTTATGAGAACCCCATGTTCTTTATGAGAACACTTCTCACCATGTTCTTTATGAGAACCCTTCTCACCATGTTCTTTATGAGAACCCTTCTCACTATGTTCTTTATGAGAACACTTCTCACTATGTTCTTTATGAGAACACTTCTCACCATGTTCTTTATGAGAACACTTCTCACCATGTTCTTTATGAGAACACTTCTCACTATGTTCTTTATGAGAACACTTCTCACTATGTTCTTTATGAGAACACTTCTCACCATGTTCTTTATGAGAACACTTCTCACTATGTTCTTTATGAGAACCCTTCTCACCATGTTCTTTATGAGAACCCCATGTTCTTTATGAGAACACTTCTCACTATGTTCTTTATGAGAACACTTCTCACCATGTTCTTTATGAGAACACTTCTCACCATGTTCTTTATGAGAACACCATGTTCTTTATGAGAACACTTCTCACTATGTTCTTTATGAGAACCCTTCTCACCATGTTCTTTATGAGAACACTTCTCACCATGTTCTTTATGAGAACACTTCTCACTATGTTCTTTATGAGAACACTTCTCACCATGTTCATTATGAGAACACCATGTTCTTTATGAGAACACTTCTCACGATGTTCTTTATGAGAACACTTCTCACTATGTTCTTTATGAGAACCCTTCTCACCATGTTCTTTATGAGAACACTTCTCACTATGTTCTTTATGAGAACACTTCTCACCATGTTCATTATGAGAACACCATGTTCTTTATGAGAACACTTCTCACGATGTTCTTTATGAGAACACTTCTCACTATGTTCTTTATGAGAACACTTCTCACCATGTTCTTTATGAGAACCCTTCTCACCATGTTCTTTATGAGAACACTTCTCACCATGTTCTTTATGAGAACACTTCTCACCATGTTCTTTATGAGAACACTTCTCACCATGTTCTTTATGAGAACACTTCTCACCATGTTCTTTATGAGAACCCTTCTCACTATGTTCTTTATGAGAACACTTCTCACCATGTTCTTTATGAGAACACTTCTCACCATGTTCTTTATGAGAACCCTTCTCACTATGTTCTTTATGAGAACACTTCTCACCATGTTCTTTATGAGAACACTTCTCACCATGTTCTTTATGAGAACACCATGGTGACACATCTGTCACCATCGTTACGCACATCTGTCACCATCGTTACGCACACCTGTCAGCATCGTTACGCACACCTGTCACCATCGTTACGCACACCTGTCACCATCGTTACGCACACCTGTCACCATCGTTACACACATCTGTCACCATCGTTACGCACACCTGTCACCATCGTTACGCTCATATCAGCGCTTCTTTGGACTCACCTGGACTCCTTAACTTTGTTGATTGCCTCCTTCCTATATCTGTCTGTTCCTCGGTTTGATCCCCGTGTCAGCATTAACATCATTATGTTTCGCATGTCCAGACGCTCTCTGTGTTTTGTTTCATGTCTGTTATTTATTAAATATTCACTCTATGTTGCTTGCTTCTCGTCTCCCAGCGTCTGTCCTCGAAGGGCATTAATAGGGAGTTGGTCCTCCCCTTTGCTGCTATAACAGCCTCCACTCTTCTGGGAAGGCTTTCCACTAGATGTTGGAACATTGCTGCTATAACAGCCTCCACTCCTCTGGGAAGGATTTCCACTAGATGTAAGAACATTGCTGCTATAACAGCCTCCACTCCTCTGGGAAGGCTTTCTACTAGATGTTGGAACATTGCTGCTATAACAGCCTCCACTCTTCTGGTAAGGCTTTCCACTAGATGTAAGAACATTGCTGCTATAACAACCTCCACTCCTCTGGGAAGGCTTTCCACTAGATGTTGGAACATTGCTGCTATAACAGCCTCCACTCCTCTGGGAAGGCTTTCCACTAGATGTTGGAACATTGCTGCTATAACAGCCTCCACTCTTTTGGGAAGGCTTTCCACTAGATGTAGGAACATTGCTGCTATAACAGCCTCCACTCCTCTGGGAAGGCTTTCCACTAGATGTTGGAAGATTGCTGCAGGGACTCGATTCCGTTCAGCCACGGGGTGACAGGTAGCCTAGTGGTTAGAGCGTTGGGCCAGTAACCGGAAGGTTGCTAGATTGAATCCCCGAGCTGACAAGGTAAAACTCTGTCGTTCTGCCCCTGAACAAGGCAGTCAACCCCACTATTCCTAGGCTGTCATTGTAAATAAGAATTTGTTCTTAACTGACTTGCCTTGATAAATAAAGGTGGGGGAAAAAAGAGCATTAGTGAGGTCGGACACCGATGTTGGGCGATTAGGCCTGGAACTTTGTTGCCACAAAGATGGAAGCACAGAATTGTCTAGAATGTCATTGTAAGCTGTAGCGTTAATATTTCCCTTCTCTGGAGGCCCGAACCATGAAAAACAGCCCCAGAACATTATTGCTCCTCCACAAAACTTTAGAGTTGGCACTATGCTTTGGGTGCAGGCAACGTTCTCCTGGCATCTTGGCTAACCCAGATTCGTCCATCGGACGGCCAGATTGTGCTTCATCAGTCCAAAGAACACGTTTCCACTGCTCCACAGTCCAATGGCAGGGAGCTTTACACACCTCTCCAGCCGACACTTGGCATTGCGCATGGAGTTTCCATGGAACTGGTCTTGTCCTGACGTTGCTTCCAGAGGCAGATTGGAACTCAGTAGTGAGTGTTGCAACCGAGGACAGGCGATTTTTACGCACTACGTGCAGCACTCGGTGGTCCCGTTCTGTGAGCTTGTGTGGCCTACTACTTCGCAGCTGAGGCGTTGTTGCTCCTCGAAGTTTCCAGATCACAATAACGCACTTACAGTTGACCAGGGCAGCTCTAGCAGGGCAGACATTTGACGAACTGACTTGTTGGAAAGGTGGCATCCTGGCATCCACGTTGAAGATCACTGAGCTCTTCAGCAAGGCCATTATACTGCCAATGTTTGTCTATGGAGATTGCATGGCCGTGTGCTCGATTTCATACACCTGTCAGCAGCAGGTGGGGCTGAAATAGCTGAATCCACTAATTTGAAGGGGTGTCCACATACTTTTGTATATACACTGCTCAAAAAAATAAAGGGAACATTTAAACAACACAATGTAACTCCAAGTCAATCACACTTCTGTGAAATCAAACTGTCCACTTAGGAAGCAACACTGATTGACAATACATTTCACATGCTGTTGTGCAAATGGAATAGACAACAGGTGGAAATTCTAGGCAATTAGCAAGACACCCCCAATAAAGGAGTGGTTCTGCAGGTGGGGACCACAGACCACTTCTCAGTTCCTATGCTTCCTGATGTTTAGGTCACTTTTGAATGCTGGCGGTGCTTTCACTCTAGTGGTAGCATGAGACGGAGTCTACAACCCACACAAGTGGCTCAGGTCGTGCAGCTCATCCAGGATGGCACATCAATGCGAGCTGTGGCAAGAAGGTTTGCTGTGTCTGTCAGCGTAGTGTCCAGAGCATGGAGGCGCTACCAGGAGACAGGCCAGTACATCAGGAGACGTTGAGGAGGCCGTAAGAGGGCAACAACCCAGCAGCAGGACCGCTACCTCCGCCTTTGTGCAAGGAGGAGCAGGAGGAGCACTGCCAGAGCCCTGCAAAATGACCTCCAGCAGGCCACAAATGTGCATGTGTCTGCTCAAATGTGCATGTGTCTGCTCTGTCAGAAACAGACTCCATTAGGGTGGCATGAGGGCCCGACGTCCACAGGTGGGGGTTGTGCTTACAGCCCAACACCGTGCAGGACGTTTGGCATTTGCCAGAGAACACCAAGATTGGCAAATTCGCCACTGGTGCCCTGTGCTCTTCACAGATGAAAGCAGGTTCACACTGAGCACATGTGACAGACGTGATAGAGTCTGGAGACGCCGTGGAGAACGTTCTGCTGCCTGCAACATCCTCCAGCATGACCGGTTTGGCGGTGGGTCAGTCATGGTGTGGGGTGGCATTTCTTTGGGGGGCCGCACAGCCCTCCATGTGCTCGCCAGAGGTAGCCTGACTGCCATTAGGTACCGAGATGAGATCCTCAGACCCCTTGTGAGACCATATGCTGGTGCGGTTGGCCCTGGGTTCCTCCTAATGCAAGACAATGCTAGACCTCATGTGGCTGGAGTGTGTCAGCAGTTCCTGCAAGAGGAAGGCATTGATGCTATGGACTGGCCCACCCGTTCCCCAGACCTGAATCCAATTGAGCACATCTGGGACATCATGTCTCGCTCCATCCACCAACGCCACGTTGCACCACAGACTGTCCAGGAGTTGGCGGATGCTTTAGTCCAGGTCTGGGAGGAGATCCCTCAGGAGACCATCCGCCACCTCATCAGGAGCATGCCCAGGCGTTGTAGGGAGGTCATAGAGGCACGTGGAGGCCATACACACTACTGAGCCTCATTTTGACTTGTTTTAAGGACATTACATCAAAGTTTGATCAGCCTGTAGTGTGGTTTTCCACTTTAATTTTGAGTGTGACTCCAAATCCAGACCTCCATGGGTTGATCAATTTGATTTCCATTGATAATTTTTGTGTGATTTTGTTGTCAGCACATTCAACTATGTAAAGAAAAAAGTATTTAATAAGAATATTTCATTCATTCAGATCTAGGATGTGTTATTTTAGTGTTCCCTTTATTCTTTTGAGCAGTGCATATAGTGTGTGGGTGTGTGTGTGTGTGTGTCGGCATTACTCTGTCCTGTAATGCATTTCTCTGCACCAGACGCTATGTGAAACAGCCAGCCAGTGTACAGCACAGAGGTCTCTGGCCAGAGCTCCAGGCTCCGCCCCGTCTCATGACTGGCTGTTGTGTCATACGGTATTCTTAGAGGGAGTCAACTGAGGCAAAGCCCTCAGCCCAAAGGACAAGTATCAACCTCTATCTATTCAATATGAAAACACACAGAGCTGTGTGCTAGTGGCTAGTACTCTATCTATTCAATATGAAAACACACAGAGCTGTGTGCTAGTGGCTAGTACTCTTATCTATTCAATATGAAAACACACAGAGCTGTGTGCTAGTGGCTAGTACTCTATCTATTCAATATGAAAACACACAGAGCTGTGTGCTAGTGGCTAGTACTCTATCTATTCAATATGAAAACACACAGAGCTGTGTGCTAGTGGCTAGTACTCTATCTATTCAATATGAAAACACACAGAGCTGTGTGCTAGTGGCTAGTACTCTATCTATTCAATATGAAAACACACAGAGCTGTGTGCTAGTGGCTAGTACTCTTTATCTATTCAATATGAAAACACACAGAGCTGTGTGCTAGTGGCTAGTACTCTATCTATTCAATATGAAAACACACAGAGCTGTGTGCTAGTGGCTAGTACTCTATCTATTCAATATGAAAACACACAGAGCTGTGTGCTAGTGGCTAGTACTCTATCTATTCAATATGAAAACACACAGAACTGTGTGCTAGTGGCTAGTACTCTATCTATTCAATATGAAAACACACAGAGCTGTGTGATAGTGGCTAGTACTCTATCTATTCAATATGAAAACACACAGAGCTGTGTGCTAGTGGCTAGTACTCTATCTATTCAATATGAAAACACACAGAGCTGTGTGCTAGTGGCTAGTACTCTATCTATTCAATATGAAAGCACACAGAGCTGTGTGCTAGTGGCTAGTACTCTATCTATTCAATATGAAAACACACAGAGCTGTGTGCTAGTGGCTAGTACTCTATCTATTCAATATGAAAACACACAGAGCTGTGTGCTAGTGGCTAGTACTCTATCTATTCAATATGAAAACACACAGAGCTGTGTGCTAGTGGCTAGTACTCTATCTATTCAATATGAAAACACACAGAGCTGTGTGCTAGTGGCTAGTACTCTATCTATTCAATATGAAAACACACAGAGCTGTGTGCTAGTGGCTAGTACTCTATCTATTCAATATGAAAACACACAGAGCTGTGTGCTAGTGGCTAGTACTCTATCTATTCAATATGAAAACACACAGAGCTGTGTGCTAGTGGCTAGTACTCTATCTATTCAATATGAAAACACACAGAGCTGTGTGCTAGTGGCTAGTACTCTATCTATTCAATATGAAAACACACAGAGCTGTGTGCTAGTGGCTAGTACTCTATCGATTCAATATGAAAACACACAGAGCTGTGTGCTAGTGGCTAGTACTCTATCTATTCAATATGAAAACACACAGAGCTGTGTGCTAGTGGCTAGTACTCTATCTATTCAATATGAAAACACACAGAGCTGTGTGCTAGTGGCTAGTACTCTATCTATTCAATATGAAAACACACAGAGCTGTGTGCTAGTGGCTAGTACTCTATCTGTTTAATATGAAAACACACAGAGCTGTGTGCTAGTGGCTAGTACTCTATCTATTCAATATGAAAACACACAGAGCTGTGTGCTAGTGGCTAGTACTCTATCTATTCAATATGAAAACACACAGAGCTGTGTGCTAGTGGCTAGTACTCTATCTATTCAATATGAAAACACACAGAGCTGTGTGCTAGTGGCTAGTACTCTATCTATTCAATATGAAAACACACAGAGCTGTGTGCTAGTGGCTAGTACTCTATCTATTCAATATGAAAACACACAGAGCTGTGTGCTAGTGGCTAGTACTCTATCTATTCAATATGAAAACACACAGAGCTGTGTGCTAGTGGCTAGTACTCTATCGATTCAATATGAAAACACACAGAGCTGTGTGCTAGTGGCTAGTACTCTATCTGTTTAATATGAAAACACACAGAGCTGTGTGCTAGTGGCTAGTACTCTATCTATTCAATATGAAAACACACAGAGCTGTGTGCTAGTGGCTAGTACTCTATCTATTCAATATGAAAACACACAGAGCTGTGTGCTAGTGGCTAGTACTCTATCTATTCAATATGAAAACACACAGAGCTGTGTGCTAGTGGCTAGTACTCTATCGATTCAATATGAAAACACACAGAGCTGTGTGCTAGTGGCTAGTACTCTATCTGTTTAATATGAAAACACACAGAGCTGTGTGCTAGTGGCTAGTACTCTATCTATTCAATATGAAAACACACAGAGCTGTGTGCTAGTGGCTTGTATCGATGTAAGAAATGACAGTACTTTGGTCAATGATGATTCGTTGTAAAAAAAAATATATATATATATATGACTTAGTCAGAACTAAGAAATGAGTTGTACAACTAGATTTAATGAAGTCTTTAGTGAAGCAAACCGTACATCGATTCAAGTGCTTTGGGCCTCATTCCCTGACGACATTTAATAACCTGGAACGACACTTCCTGTGACAAATAACCACCAGTAAACAATTCATTTATAAAGATGGACATTAAAACTTGTTTTTATTTAATAACATTTTCCCGGCCACAACAATAAAATTTAACAAATAATCACAAAAAAAAGTGTGACCTTCCATTAGCTGTACATTACATACACTATAGTAAAACTGACCGAGCTTAAAAACCCACTACAACATTCATGTAGTGCTTCCAGCAGCATTTCACCAGAGGCAAAGACATTATACATATGTACACAAATCCACATTGAACCCATCGCAAATTTCACATATGTACAGCGTACGTGGCTGTGGTAAAGAGTACTAACATCTATCAACGTTGTTGCTCGGTTCAAGATTCTGTTTTTTTTTTAACTTCCTTCTTCTAAAAGTTGTGTAGTAGTAACTCTAGAGACTGTCTTCTAAAAGTTGTGTAGTAGTAACTCTAGAGACTGTCTTCTAAAAGTTGTGTAGTAGTAACTCTAGAGACTGTCTTCTAAAAGTTGTGTAGTAGAGCTCTCGAGACTGTCTTCTAAAAGTTGTGTAGTAGAACTCTCGAGACTGTCTTCTAAAAGTTGTGTAGTAGAGCTCTAGAGACTGTCTTCTAAAAGTTGTGTAGTAGAACTCTCGAGACAGTCTTCTAAAAGTTGTGTAGTAGAACTCTAGAGACTGTCTTCTAAAAGTTGTGTAGTAGAGCTCTCGAGACTGTCTTCTAAAAGTTGTGTAGTAGAACTCTAGAGACTGTCTTCTAAAAGTTGTGTAGTAGAACTCTCGAGACAGTCTTCTAAAAGTTGTGTAGTAGAACTCTAGAGACTGTCTTCTAAAAGTTGTGTAGTAGAGCTCTAGAGACTGTCTTCTAAAAGTTGTGTAGTAGAACTCTAGAGACTGTCTTCTAAAAGTTGTGTAGTAGAACTCTAGAGACTGTCTTCTAAAAGTTGTGTAGTAGAGCTCTAGAGACTGTCTTCTAAAAGTTGTGTAGTAGAGCTCTCGAGACTGTCTTCTAAAAGTTGTGTAGTAGAGCTCTCGAGACTGTCTTCTAAAAGTTGTGTAGTAGAGCTCTAGAGACTGTCTTCTAAAAGTTGTGTAGTAGAGCTCTCGAGACTGTCTTCTAAAAGTTGTGTAGTAGAACTCTCGAGAGAGTCAAGAGTTAAAATTCTTACAAGTAGCAAAAAAAAAATATTTTTAAAAAAATGTCATTTTCAAAACATTTACAATATAGCCAAATGCCTGATTCTGCCACAGCTAAGTTACCTTACCGTGGAGCAGCACATTGGGCTGACTGACACACCGACTATAGACTGCAGATTGTGATAGGACAGTTGACACTGCACTGAAAAGAAGCTACTACATCCAACCGTGTGGAGCACACAGAGGTTTGGAGTTGTGCTACACCGTTCAGACAGCGGTGTAATAAAATAAACACTGTACTCCATCTCCCTACTTCCTTCTCAGCTGAAGACAAGCATTCTCCAGACAGATAGATAGAGATATAGATAGATATAGCTATGGCCCTTGAATGACCAAAAGTGGTTTGAGTGCCTCTTATTTTTCTGAGTAAAAAAAAAATGAGGCAAAATCCACTGGCTTCATTTCCTCATAGCCACAAAACGTAGAAAGAAATGCACTTTGGTATGTAACCAAATGCCCTGGGTTATTCACATCACAATAAGAAGATATATCTATCACAACAGTCTGAGGTAAAGATTAAAATGTATTTTTGTCCTTCTCTCCGGGAGTGATAAAATGAAGCTAACAGCTGTAACCCCTTGAATTGTTTTGATGTTAAGACAAGACAGAGGCTGTCAGTTGCTCAACCCTTTCAGAGCATAAGGTGATTGCTTCTTACTAAGCGTTCCCTGTTGGCAAAGGGTGTTTCCCGAAATGGCACCCTATTCCCTATATAGTGCGCTACTTTTGACCAGAGCCCTATCAAAAGTAGTGCACTATATAGGGAAATAGGGTGCCATTGTGGATGTGGCCCATGTAATACCTGTCGTTGTGCGGCCGCTTGGCTTTCTCCTCGCTACCACATCAGAGGTTAAGCCAGGAAGACTGTCTTTGGGCTTGAAGAAAACATCCATGAAAATGACTGTAAACATTTCACACATCTGTGAAATGGATGTATGTTCAGGGGAGATGTGCTGTAGGTAGGTGTATGTAGGGGAATGAAGTCATTATGTTACTGGTCTTGGGTTACTAAATGAATGGCATTAATAACCAAAGGCACATTGTATTCGACCTAAGGGCACGATTCCTCCCGACTATCAATCCACAAAACAACTACAATTAAAAAAAGTCAAAAGAACGTTGTGACCCCGCCCCCTGTCCTGCCCCTCCCCGCTGATGTTCTCCAATCAGCAGGTGGCAATGGGTTCCAAAGGGGGCGGGGCTACTGAGCAGTGTGCAGCTGGCAGGCACTGAACCAATCATCAGCGGGGCAGGCCGGGGCTCTACTCCCTGACCTGATGAGGTCACCAGGTCGTCCATCCAATCCCCAGCCAGCCACACCTGTTCTGAAACTCCAATCAAACAGAGTCTTCTGCTCCGTGTCCCGGAGCCTCCAAGTATCCACACAGTGACAGTCTGATAGGATCCCATAGTATAGTTCTTGTGCATTAGGTCATAAGTCGCTCCGTGGTTACCGTGGTTACTGTTCTATTCAGCCCTAAGTTCAATTTAATATCTTTTAGATTCCCTCTTTTATTTGACAATATTGTTTTATGTGAAATAAACAAGTACAACTTTGACAAAAGTTTTAAAGAAGCCTCAGTCTGATTTATGGTTAACTAATAAAAACCCTTTTGTCAAATACTTTGGAAAATCTGAAGGTTCAACACATTTGGGGAAAATGTTCATTACTAGGTTTATAGGAGTCTGTTTTACAGGTTGCCTTTCACATAAAGCAAAGGGGGATATGTGAACACTTTTTTTTGGCTGTGCAAGGGAACAAGCGTTTTAGGAATTTACACTCTGGCCAGAGACACGTATCGGTTCACTACTGAAAATAATGCTAAAGAAACGATCAAATGAAAAATAAAACTCTGCAACTCTACAGTCGCAACAGTCAACATGGTGTAAACTAAGCAATTCAAAAAAGCTACATGAGTCAACCTTAAGTCCTGATTAATCAGAGTGCTTTATAACCACATGTTATAACACTAACTGTCTTTCACTACAACCCGGAGTATTACTGAGACCACCCGGGCTCTGAAGAACTATTCAGAATTACTGAGACAACCCCAGGCTCTGAGGAAGACCTTCTATTCAGAATTACTGAGACCACCCGGGCTCTGAAGATCACCTATTCAGAATTACTGAGACCACCCGGGCTCTGAAGATCACCTATTCAGAATTACTGAGACCACCCCAGGCTCTGAAGATCACCTTCTAGTCAGAATTACTGAGACCACCCGGGCTCTGAAGAACTATTCAGAATTACTGAGACAACCCGGGCTCTGAAGAACTATTCAGAATTACTGAGACAACCCGGGCTCTGAAGAACACCTTCTAGTCAGAATTACTGAGACAACCCCAGGCTCTGAAGAACCATTCAGAATTACTGAGACAACCCCAGGCTCTGAAGAACTATTCAGAATTACTGAGACCACCCGGGCTCTGAAGAACACCTTCTATTCAGAATTACTGAGACAACCCCAGGCTCTGAAGAACACATTCTAGTCAGAATTACTGAGACAACCCCAGGCTCTGAAGATCACCTTCTAGTCAGAATTACTGAGACAACCCCAGGCTCTGAGGAAGACCTTCTATTCAGAATTACTGAGACAACCCCAGGCTCTGAAGAACACCATCTAGTCAGAATTACTGAGACCACCCCAGGCTCTGAGGAACACCTTCTATTCAGTATTACTGAGACAACCCCAGGCTCTGAAGAACACCTTCTAGTCAGAATTACTGAGACCACCCCAGGCTCCGAGGAAGACCTTCTATTCAAGTATATGCAGTCATGCCCATGTAGTAAGCACCTCATCGACCTACCAGCCCCTACCTACCTACCCAGCCTGACCCTAGATCAGTCTTTCAACACAGACACATTCCTCTCTGATGAGGACATTATAATATCCACAGTCCTTCACAGACACAGTCCTCTCTGATGAGGACATTGTAATATCCACAGTCCTTCATCACAGACACAGTCCTCTCTGACGAGGACATTATAATATCCACAGTCCTTCAACACAGACACAGTCCTCTCTGATGAGGACAATATAATATCCACAGTCCTTCAACACAGACACAGTCCTCTCTGACGAGGACATTATAATATCCACAGTCCTTCAACACAGACACAGTCCTCTCTGATGAGGACATTATAATATCCACAGTCCTTCAACACAGACACAGTCCTCTCTGATGAGGACATTATAATATCCACAGTCCTTCAACACAGACACAGTCCTCTCTGACGAGGACATTATAATAGCCACAGTCCTTCAACACAGACACAGTCCTCTCTGATGAGGACATTATAATATCCACAGTCCTTCATCACAGACACAGTCCTCTCTGATGAGGACATTATAATATCCACAGTCCTTCAACACAGACACAGTCCTCTCTGATGAGGACATTATAATATCCACAGTCCTTCAACACAGACACAGTCCTCTCTGATGAGGACATTATAATATCCACAGTCCTTCATCACAGACACAGTCCTCTCTGATGAGGACATTATAATATCCACAGTCCTTCAACACAGACACAGTCCTCTCTGATGAGGACATTATAATATCCACAGTCCTTCAACACCAACACAGTCCTCTCTGACGAGGACATTATAATAGCCACAGTCCTTCAACACAGACACAGTCCTCTCTGACGAGGACATCATCACAAAGCCACTTCACCTCAGCACATTTAGTTTCTAATCATCCAATAATCTGATAGAACAAAACAAAGTAGACATTTTTGCTCCAAAATCCTCTTTACATCCATTGTCAAATAAAAAGCACCATTGTTTTGCAGTGAAGATATATATTTCACAGCAGCTGTACCAAGGAATAGCACCTAATAACTTATTATGTTGACATCTCATATTTTGATAGATGCCATTTCTCTCCCCCCTCTCCTTTCCTCTCCCCTCCTCTCATCTTCCCCTCTTTTCTCCCCTCCTCTCCCTCTTCTCTCCCCTCCCCTTCTCTCCCCTCCCCTCCTCTCCCTCTTCTCTCCTTCTCTGCCCCCCTCTCCCATCCCCTCCCCTCCTCTCCCTCTTCTCTCCTCCTCTCCTTATTATCTCCCCCCTCTCCCATCCCCTCCCCTCCTCTCCTCTCCCTCTTCTCTCCTCCTCTCCTCTCCTTATTCTCTCCCCCCCTCTCCCATCCCCTCCCCTCCCTCTTCTCTCCTCCTCTCCTCTCCTCTCCCCTCCCCTCCTCTTCTCTCTCCTCCTCTCCTTATTCTCTCCCCCCCTCTCCCATCCCCTTCCCTCCTCTCCCCTCCTCTTCTCTCCTCATCTCCTCTCCTCTCCTTATTCTCTCCCCCCCTCTCCCATCCCCTCCCCTCCTCTCCCCTACACCTCTCTGACCGAACACATTATTCCCTTGTTTCTGGTACAGGTGAAAACAAGACAAACCTGCACTAATTTTCCCCCTCGTTCTAGTTCAGTTGTTTAAGGAATGTCAAGAGAATTACAGGCATAGTCTGTCAGGTAAACAAATGTTTCCACACCGCGGTCCAACCTCTCACTTTAACTCTTAACAGTCTTAAAACAGCCACTTTCCATCCTCGCATTTATTTGACCAAAACCTCATCTCAGATACTATGATCTTAGCTTATAAAAAATAAAACACCTTTCTCACAGCTATTTAATGTCACTATATCAATCAGATAAGGTAGAGAAGCAGAGCCTAAATATCTTCAGACTGTCTGATATGAGTTAGTTATCGACATGTGTTCATCGTGGCCAGCCACCCATTCTGTTATTCTACACTATCATGCCCAGGTTATGAGTCTCTGCTTGGGCCAGACTGTGTGAACGGTAGCCACCTGCTCCATCATAGCACACAGTCCTGAGACTAAACACCTAAAAGATATGAGTTAGTTATCGCCATGTGTTCATCGTGGCCAGCCACCCATTCTGTTATTCTACACTATCATGCCCAGGTTATGAGTCTCTGCTTGGGCCAGACTGTGTGAACGGTAGCCACCTGCTCCATCATAGCACACAGTCCCGAGACTAAACACCTAAAAGCATTGTTCCCTTCATGATGACCACTTTCATGTTTTTCTCTTGTTTATATTTAAATAAAAGCTGCTACAGAGCTACTAAACAAGGACGCGGTGAATTAATAACGCTGAATAAACCCGTCTGTCTAAAAAAAACACACTGTTGAGTACTGTGACTGGTACTGTTCAGGCTTCCCCGGTTGTTTTTCTCTCTCTCGGAGACACAATCATCTCTCCATTTTAAAAAAAACAAACCAAAACCAGTAAGAAGAGATATCCTAGATGAGACAACGAACTAGCTGTCGTTTACAGTTTCTTCAACTGACTAGTTTTGGCAACACTGTCCTCTGTTGGATGTTCCCGTTAGCGTCCGTCATTTGTGCCAGGTTAGTCCTTATCTTGGAGGTGGAGCCCGAGGTGGGAGGTAATTTGGAGATTGATGTGATAGCGCCAGAGCCCCCGTCGGTGATACGCTTCACCGCTGTTTTGTCCCCCGTGGGAGGTTTGGGCAAGCGCCTCCTGAGCCAGGGGTGTCTGAGGGCCTGGCTGGGGGACATGCGCACGGCAGGGTCCCACTCCAGACACTGCTTGATGAAGTCCAGGAACAGGGGGTCGTCGCAGCCCTTCAAGGCCGTCACCCACTCCTTGCTCCCCGGGGGTCCCCTCAGTTTGCCCCGGCGGGAGCGCCCTCCGTTCAGCACCACCGAGCCGTCCGGCAGGGTCGTCACCGCGCAGTACCGGGGGTAACCCTTGGAGCTCACAAAGTTCTTGGCTCTCTTGGAAGAGTCCAGAAGTTTCTGCGAGGGCATGCCCAGCAGCTCGATGACGCATGCCAGTTGGTCCCCTTCGTCTTCGCCCGGCAAGAGAGGGTACCCAGTGAGCAACTCCGCTAAGATGCAGCCCAGGCTCCACATGTCAATAGGCATCCCATAGCGTGACCCCAGGATGACCTCGGGAGCTCTGTAAAAACGAGACTGGATGTAGGTGTAAACCCGCTGGTGCTCGTAGCAGCTGGAGCCAAAGTCGATGACCTTGATCCCGCTGCGTCCCTGCTGCTTCAGGAGAATGTTCTCTGGCTTCAGGTCACAGTGGATGATACGGTTCTTGTGCAGCGAGTCCAGACACTGCAGGATAGAGTGGGCGAACTTCCTGACGAGCGGCAAGCTGAAGCCCTGGAACTTGTTCTTCTTGATGAGCTCGTAGAGGTTCATGCTGAGGAGTTCAAAGGTCATGCAGATGTGGTTACGGAATGTGAAGTTCTCCAGCATGTGGATCACGTTCATGGTGGAGTCTTTGTCCTGCTTCCTCAGGTGCTCCAGGATCCGGATCTCCTCGGCCGCCTGGCGGTGGAACCTCTTCTCGTTCCTCACCATCTTCAGCGCCACGTGGCAGTGGGCCTTGTGGTCGTAGGCCTTCACCACCTGACCGAAACTGCCCTTGCCAATCACCTTGAGGACCTCGTAGCGGTAGGAGACATGGTCGTGGGGCACCTGGACGTAGGAGCCCTGATCGTCGTCGTAGCCTCCGTTGTTGGACCCCCCGATCACCCCCGGCCTCTTCTTGGCGTTGGGTCCAGTGAAATACACCTCTGGGTAACTGAAGATCTCGTGGTGCTCGAAGGCCGTAAGCTTGGGCATGAACTGCTTCATGGCCTGCTCCGGGGTCAGGGTGGCCGGCTGGGGCTTGCTGTCGGTGGACTTGAGGGAGGCTGAGCTGCCCTGCCGACACTGGGCCGTGGTGGTGGTGACGTCGGGCTGCTGTCGGTCAGGCAGCGGTAGACCTGCCCGGCCCACAGAGGTCAACCCATTGGGCTGTGCAGTCAACACTGTCCGTTTGTTGCTGTTCTCCTCAAACAGCTGTTGGACGTGGATCTGTTGGTGGTTCCCCACGTGCATGTGGTCACTCATGGTGTGCTTATTGCCTCCAACCTGGAAGAGAACAGAGAGACAGAACAAGACATTAGAATCAGCAGCAGCATCAACAGGAAAAGACACAACTGAAAACAACGGACAGAAACAGTTGATATGTCCTTTGAACCCTGCACCCAAATACTTTGAGGAACTAGTGAGTCGAGCAAACCAATTCTGGATTCTAAAAGATACAGATATAGAAGATTCTAGATATAATCCAACTACCGCTGACAGGAACACCTGGTCTAGGTTTTAGATGTGTTTCTAGATATAATCCAACTACCACTGACAGGAACACCTGGTCTAGGTTTTAGGTGTGTTTCTAGATATAACCCAGCTACCACTGACAGGAACACCTGGTCTAGGTTTTAGATGTGTTTCTAGATATAATCCAACTACCACTGACAGGAACACCTGGTCTTAGATGTGTTTCTAGATATAATCCAGCTACCGCTGACAGGAACACCTGGTCTAGGTTTTAGATGCGTTACTAGATATAACCCAGCTACCACTGACAGGAACACCTGGTCTAGGTTTTAGATGCGTTTCTAGATATAACCCAGCTACCACTGACAGGAACACCTGGTCTTAGATGCGTTTCTAGATATAATCCAACTACCACTGACACGAACAGGTCTTAGCTTGTGTAGGTCTTAGCGTGTGTAGGTCTTAGCGTGTGTAGGTCTTAGCTTGTGTAGGTCTTAGCTGGTTTAGATATTAGCTTGTCTAGGTCTTAGCTTGTCTAGGTATTAGCTTGTGTAGGTCTTAGCTTGTCTTAGCTTGAGTAGGTCTTAGCTTGTCTAGGTCTTAGCTTATGTAGGTCTTAGCTTGTGTAGGTCTTAGCTTGTCTATGTCTTGGCTTGTCTAGGTCTTAGCTTGTGTAGGTCTTATCTGGTCTAGGTATTAGCTTGTCTAGGTCTTAGCTTGTGTAGGTCTTAGCTTGTCTAGGTCTTAGCTTGTCTAGGTCTTAGCTTGTGTAGGTCTTAGCTGGTCTAGGTATTAGCTGGTCTAGGTATTAGCTGGTCTAGCTATTAGCTTGTCTAGGTCTTAGCTTGTCTAGGTCTTAGCTTGTCTAGGTCTTAGCTTGTCTTAGCTTGCCTAGGTCTTAGCTTGTGTAGGTCTTAGCTTGTGTAGGTCTTGGATTGTGTAGGTCTTAGCTTGTGTAGGTCTTAGCTTGTGTAGGTATTAGCTTGTCTAGGTCTTAGCTTGTGGTTTATAAAGACGTTACAGCATCTACATGACAGTGGTGTTGTATCTATAGCAGACTAAAGCTTTATCTAGCTCGCCGTACTGATCTGCAGGATAAGGCTCTTAGCAGGGAGTAGTGTGTGTGTGTGTGTGTGTGTGTGTGTGTGTGTGTGTGTGTGTGTGTGTGTGTGTGTGTGTGTGTGTGTGAAGGATCTTAGCAGGGAGTAGTGTGTGTGTGTGTCTGGTTCTAAAGAACGCAATCACACACGTTCCTTAGATTACACAACCAGGAAGAAGAAAGCTGTAAGTAGAGTTGTGTTACTGGACTAGTCCAGCTGATAAAGGAACCAGGAAGAAGGAAGCTGTAGGGAGAGTTGTTACTATACTAGTCCAGCTGATAAAGGAACCAGGAAGAAGGAAGCTGTAGGGAGAGTTGTGTTACTATACTAGTCCAGCTGATAAAGGAACCAGGAAGAAGGAAGCTGTAGGGAGAGTTGTGTTACTATACTAGTCCAGCTGATAAAGGAACCAGGAAGAAGGAAGCTGTAGGGAGAGTTGTGTTACTATACCAGTCCAGCTGATTAAGGAACCAGGAAGCTGTAGGGAGAGTTGTGTTACTATACCAGTCCAGCTGATAAAGGAACCAGGAAGCTGTAGGGAGAGTTGTGTTACTATACCAGTCCAGCTGATTAAGGAACCAGGAAGCTGTAGGGAGAGTTGTGTTACTACACTAGTCCAGCTGATTAAGGAACCAGGAAGCTGTAGGGAGAGTTGTGTTACTATACTAGTCCAGCTGATTAAGGAACCAGGGAGAAGGAAGCTGTAGGGAGAGTTGTGTTACTATACCAGTCCAGCTGATTAAGGAACCAGGAAGCTGTAGGGAGAGTTGTGTTACTATACTAGTCCAGCTGATAAAGGAACCAGGAAGAAGGAAGCTGTAGGGAGAGTTGTGTTACTATACCAGTCCAGCTGATAAAGGAACCAGGAAGCTGTAGGGAGAGTTGTGTTACTATACCAGTCCAGCTGATTAAGGAACCAGGAAGCTGTAGGGAGAGTTGTGTTACTATACCAGTCCAGCTGATAAAGGAACCAGGAAGCTGTAGGGAGAGTTGTGTTACTATACTAGTCCAGCTGATAAAGGAACCAGGAAGAAGGAAGCTGTAGGGAGAGTTGTGTTACTATACCAGTCCAGCTGATTAAGGAACCAGGAAGCTGTAGGTAGAGTTGTGTTACTATACTAGTCCAGCTGATTAAGGAACCAGGAAGCTGTAGGGAGAGTTGTGTTACTACACTAGTCCAGCTGATTAAGGAACCAGGAAGCTGTAGGGAGAGTTGTGTTACTATACCAGTCCAGCTGATTAAGGAACCAGGGAGAAGGAAGCTGTAGGGAGAGTTGTGTTACTATACCAGTCCAGCTGATTAAGGAACCAGGAAGAAGGAAGCTGTAGGGAGAGTTGTGTTACTATACCAGTCCAGCTGATTAAGGAACCAGGAAGCTGTAGGGAGAGTTGTGTTACTATACCAGTCCAGCTGATAAAGGAACCAGGAAGCTGTAGGGAGAGTTGTGTTACTATACCAGTCCAGCTGATAAAGGAACCAGGAAGCTGTAGGGAGAGTTGTGTTACTATACTAGTCCAGCTGATAAAGGAACCAGGAAGAAGGAAGCTGTAGGGAGAGTTGTGTTACTATACCAGTCCAGCTGATTAAGGAACCAGGAAGCTGTAGGTAGAGTTGTGTTACTATACTAGTCCAGCTGATTAAGGAACCAGGAAGCTGTAGGGAGAGTTGTGTTACTACACTAGTCCAGCTGATTAAGGAACCAGGAAGCTGTAGGGAGAGTTGTGTTACTATACCAGTCCAGCTGATTAAGGAACCAGGGAGAAGGAAGCTGTAGGGAGAGTTGTGTTACTATACCAGTCCAGCTGATTAAGGAACCAGGAAGAAGGAAGCTGTAGGGAGAGTTGTGTTACTATACCAGTCCAGCTGATTAAGGAACCAGGAAGCTGTAGGGAGAGTTGTGTTACTATACCAGTCCAGCTGATAAAGGAACCAGGAAGCTGTAGGGAGAGTTGTGTTACTATACCAGTCCAGCTGATAAAGGAACCAGGAAGCTGTAGGGAGAGTTGTGTTACTATACTAGTCCAGCTGATAAAGGAACCAGGAAGAAGGAAGCTGTAGGGAGAGTTGTGTTACTATACCAGTCCAGCTGATTAAGGAACCAGGAAGCTGTAGGTAGAGTTGTGTTACTATACTAGTCCAGCTGATTAAGGAACCAGGAAGCTGTAGGGAGAGTTGTGTTACTACACTAGTCCAGCTGATTAAGGAACCAGGAAGCTGTAGGGAGAGTTGTGTTACTATACCAGTCCAGCTGATTAAGGAACCAGGGAGAAGGAAGCTGTAGGGAGAGTTGTGTTACTATACCAGTCCAGCTGATTAAGGAACCAGGAAGAAGGAAGCTGTAGGGAGAGTTGTGTTACTATACCAGTCCAGCTGATTAAGGAACCAGGAAGCTGTAGGGAGAGTTGTGTTACTACACTAGTCCAGCTGATTACGGAACCAGGAAGCTGTAGGGAGAGTTGTGTTACTATACTAGTCCAGCTGATTAAGGAACCAGGAAGCTGTAGGGAGAGTTGTGTTACTACACTAGTCCAGCTGATTAAGGAACCAGGAAGCTGTAGGGAGAGTTGTGTTACTATACCAGTCCAGCTGATAAAGGAATGGGGGAGGAGACAACAGAAGACAAAGGGGGACTCTCTCTCTCTCCCCGTCCTACTCTGCTCTGGACCAAATCAACAGAGAAGACAGCGCTTGACAAGTGTGTGTGTGTGTGTGTGTGTGTGTGTGTGTGTGTGTGTGTGTGTGTGTGTGTGTGTGTGTGTGTGTGTGTGTGTGTGTGTGTGTGTGTGTGCGTGAGCTGCAGGAGGATTGTGAAATAGGACACAATGATGAACAATCTGGATTTCCAGACTCAACAGGATTCAAGAGATCAGCTGCCATGGGGACGCGGCTCTTAGTTAGTGATCACCTCCTCAGTTAGAAGTACTGCCTGCTGCTCGCTGCCAGGCCCTATACCCTCCCTTACTCTGCATAACATAACTTACCAGCCCTATACCCTCCTTTACTCTGCATAACATAACTGACCAGCCCTATACCCTCCCTTACTCTGCATAACATAACTGACCAGCACTATACCCTCCCTTACTCTGCATAACATAACTGACCAGCCCTATACCCTCACTTACTCTGCATAACATAACTGACCAGCCCTATACCCTCCCTTACTCTGCATAACATAACTGACCAGCACTATACCCTCCCTTACTCTGCATAACATAACTGACCAGCACTATACCCTCACTTACTCTGCATAACATAACTGACCAATCCTATACCCTCCCTTACTCTGCATAACATAACTGACCAGCCCAGCCCTATACCCTCCCTTACTCTGCATAACATAACTGACCAGCCCTATACCCTCCCTTACTCAGAATAACATAACTGACCAGCCCTTTACCCTCCCTTACTCTGCATAACATAACTGACCAACCCTATACACTCCCTTACTCTGCATAACATAACTGACCAATCCTATACCCTCCCTTACTCTGCATAACATAACTGACCAGCCCTATACCCTCCCTTACTCTGCATAACATAACTGACCAGCCCTATACCCTCCCTTACTCTGCATAACATAACTGACCAGCCCAGCCCTATACTCTCCCTTACTCTGCATAACATAACTGACCAGCCCAGCCCTATACCCTCCCTTACTCTGCATAACATAACTGACCAGCCCTTTACCCTCCCTTACTCTGCATAACATAACTGACCAGTCCTATACCCTCCCTTACGCTGCATAACATAACTGACCAGCCCAGCCCAATACCCTCCCTTACTCTGCATAACATAACTGACCAGCCCTATACCCTCCCTTACTCTGCATAAAATAACTGACCAGCCCTATACCCTCCCTTACTCTGCATAACATAACTGACCAGCCCTATACCCTCCCTTACTCTGCATAACATAACTGACCAGCCCTATACCCTCCCTTACTCTGCATAACATAACTGACCAGCCCAGCCCTATACCCTCCCTCACTCTGCATAACATAACTGACCAGCCCTATACCCTCCCTTACTCTGCATAACATAACTGACCAGCCCAGCCCTATACCCTCCCTTACTCTGCATAACATAACTGACCAGCCCTATACCCTCCCTTACTCTGCATAACATAACTGACCAGCCCAGCCCTAGACCCTCCCTTACTCTGCATAACATAACTGACCAGCCCAGCCCTATACCCTCCCTCACTCTGCATAACATAACTGACCAGCCCTATACCCTCCCTTACTCTGCATAACATAACTGACCAGCCCAGCCCAATACCCTCCCTTACTCTGCATAACATAACTGACCAGCCCAGCGCTATACCCTCCCTTACTCTGCATAACATAACTGACCAGCCCAGCGCTATACCCTCCCTTACTCTGCATAACATAACTGACCAGCCCTATACCCTCCCTTACTCTGCATGACATAACTGACCAGCCCAGCCCTATACTCTCCCTTACTCTGCATAACATAACTGACCAGCCCAGCCCAATACCCTCCCTTACTCTGCATAACATAACTGACCAGCCCTATACCCTCCCTTACTCTGCATAACATAACTGACCAGCCCAGCCCTATACCCTCCCTTACTCTGCATAACATAACTGACCAGCCCAGCCCAATACCCTCCCTTACTCTGCATAACATAACTGACCAGCCCAGCCCTATAACTGGGCTAATGCATATCTGATGACCTCATAGACCGTAATACAACCCTGCCTCATCCAACTGGTCTGTTTTGCTCTTCCTCTCTCTCTCTCTCTCTCTCTCAATTCAATTCAATTCAATTCAAGGGCTTTATTGGCATGGGAAACATGTGTTAACATTGCCAAAGCAAGTGAGGTAGACAACATACAAAGTTAATATATAAAGTGAAAAACAACTAAAATTAACAGTAAACATTACACATACAGAGGTTTCAAAACAGTAAAGACATTACAAATGTCATATTATATATATATATATATATATACACAGTGTTTTAACAATGTACAAATGGTTAAAGGACACAAGATAAAATAAATAAGCATAAATATGGGTTGTATTTACAATGGTGTGTGTTCTTCACTGGTTGCCCTTTTCTCGTGGCAACAGGTCACAAATCTTGCTGCTGTGATGGCACACTGTGGAATTTCACCCAGTAGATATGGGAGTTTTTCAAATTTGGATTTGTTTTCGAATTCTTTGTGGATCTGTGTAATCTGAGGGAAATATGTCTCTCTAATATGGTCATACATTGGGCAGGAGGTTAGGAAGTGCAGCTCAGTTTCCACCTCATTTTGTGGGCAGTGAGCACATAGCCTGTCTTCTCTTGAGAGCCATGTCTGCCTACGGCGGCCTTTCTCAATAGCAAGGCTATGCTCACTGAGTCTGTACATAGTCAAAGCTTTCCTTAATTTTGGGTCAGTCACAGTGGTCAGGTATTCTGCCGCTGTGTACTCTCTGTTTAGGGCCAAATAGCATTCTAGTTTGCTCTGTTTTTTTGTTAATTCTTTCCAATGTGTCAAGTAATTATCTTTTTGTTTTCTCATGATTTGGTTGGGTCTAATTGTGCTTCTGTCCTGGGGCTCTGGAGGGTGTGTTTGTGTTTGTGAACAGAGCCCCAGGACCAGCTTGCTTAGGGGACTCTTCTCCAGGTTCATCTCTCTGTAGGCGATGGCTTTGTTATGGAAGGTTTGTGAATCACTTCCTTTTAGGTGGTTGTAGAATTTAACGGCTCTTTTCTGGATTTTGATAATTAGTGGGTATCGGCCTAATTCTGCTCTGCATGCATTATTTGGTGTTCTACGTTGTACACGGAGGATATTTTTGCAGAATTCTGCGTGCAGAGTCTCAATTTGGTGTTTGTCCCATTTTGTGAAGTCTTGGTTGGTGAGCGGACCCCAGACCTCACAACCATAAAGGGCAATGGGCTCTATGACTGATTCAAGTATTTTTAGCCAAATCCTAATTGGTATGTTGAAATTTATGTTTCTTTTGACGGCATAGAATGCCCTTCTTGCCTTGTCTCTCAGATCTTTCACAGCTTTGTGGAAGTTACCTGTGGCGCTGATGTTTAGGCCAAGGTATGTATAGTTTTTTGTGTGCTCTAGGGCAACAGTGTCTAGATGGAATTTGTATTTGTGGTCCTGGTGACTGGACCTTTTTTGGAACACCATTATTTTGGTCTTACTGAGATTTACTGTCAGGGCCCAGGTCTGACAGAATCTGTGCATAAGATCTAGGTGCTGCTGTAGGCCCTCCTTGGTTGGTGACAGAAGCACCAGATCATCGGCAAACAGCAGACATTTGACTTCGGATTCTAGCAGGGGGAGGCCGGGTGCTGCCGACTTTTCTAGTGCCCGCGCCAATTCGTTGATATATATGTTGAAGAGGGTGGGGCTTAAGCTGCATCCCTGTCTAACCCCACGACCCTGTGTGAAGAAATGTGTGTGTTTTTTGCCAATTTTAACCGCACACTTGTTGTTTGTGTACATGGATTTTATAATGTCGTATGTTTTACCCCCAACACCACTTTCCATCAGTTTGTATAGCAGACCCTCATGCCAGATTGAGTCGAAGGCTTTTTTGAAATCAACAAAGCATGAGAAGACTTTGCCTTTGTTTTGGTTTGTTTGGTTGTCAATTAGGGTGTGCAAGGTGAATACATGGTCTGTTGTACGGTAATTTGGTAAAAAGCCAATTTGACATTTGCTCAGTACATTGTTTTCATTGAGGAAATGTACGAGTCTGCTGTTAATAATAATGCAGAGGATTTTCCCAAGGTTACTGTTGACACATATTCCACGGTAGTTATTGGGGTCAAATTTGTCTCCACTTTTGTGGATTGGGGTGATCAGTCCTTGGTTCCAAATATTGGGGAAGATGCCAGAGCTAAGTATGATGTTAAAGAGTTTTAGTATAGCCAATTGGAATTTGTTGTCTGTATATTTGATCATTTCATTGAGGATACCATCAACACCACAGGCCTTTTTGGGTTGGAGGGTTTTTATTTTGTCCTGTAACTCATTCAATGTAATTGGAGAATCCAGTGGGTTCTGGTAGTCTTTAATAGATGATTCTAAGATCTGTATTTGATCATGTATATGTTTTTGCTCTTTATTCTTTGTTATAGATCCAAAAAGATTGGAGAAGTGGTTTACCCATACATCTCCATTTTGGATAGATAATTCTTCGTGTTGTTGTTTGTTTAGTGTTTTCCAATTTTCCCAGAAGTGGTTAGAGTCTATGGATTCTTCAATTGCATTGAGCTGATTTCTGACATGCTGTTCCTTCTTTTTCCGTAGTGTATTTCTGTATTGTTTTAGTGATTCACCATAGTGAAGGCGTAGACTCAGGTTTTCCGGGTCTCTATGTTTTTGGTTGGACAGGTTTCTCAATTTCTTTCTTAGATTTTTGCATTCTTCATCAAACCATTTGTCATTATTGTTAATTTTCTTCGGTTTTCTATTTGAGATTTTTAGATTTGATAGGGAAGCTGAGAGGTCAAATATACTGTTAAGATTTTCTACTGCCAAGTTTACACCTTCACTATTACAGCGGAACGTTTTACCCAGGAAATTGTCTAAAAGGGATTGAATTTGTTGTTGCCTAATTGTTTTTTGGTAGGTTTCCAAACTGCATTCCTTCCATCTATAGCATTTCTTAATGTTACTCAGTTCCTTTGGCTTTGATGCCTCATGATTGATTATTGCTCTGTTTAAGTAGACTGTGATTTTGCTGTGGTCTGATAGGGGTGTCAGTGGGCTGACTGTGAACGCTCTGAGAGACTCTGGGTTGAGGTCAGTGATAAAGTAGTCTACAGTACTACTGCCAAGAGATGAGCTATAGGTGTACCTACCATAGGAGTCCCCTCGAAGCCTACCGTTGACTATGTACATACCCAGCGTGCGACAGAGCTGCAGGAGTTGTGACCCGTTTTTGTTGGTTATGTTGTCATAGTTGTGCCTAGGGGGGCATATGTGGGAGGGAATGCTGTCACCTCCAGGCAGGTGTTTGTCCCCCTGTGTGCTGAGGGTGTCAGGTTCTTGTCCGGTTCTGGCATTTAGGTCGCCACAGACTAGTACATGTCCCTGGGCCTGGAAATGATTGATTTCCCCCTCCAGGATGGAGAAGCTGTCTTCATTAAAATATGGGGATTCTAGTGGGGGGATATAGGTAGCACACAGGAGGACATTTTTCTCTGTTAGGATAATTTCCTTTTGAATTTCTAGCCAAATGTAAAATGTTCCTGTTTTGATTAATTTAATAGAGTGAGTTAGGTCTGCTCTATACCAAATTAGCATACCCCCTGAGTCCCTTCCCTGTTTCACACCTGGTAGTTTGGTGGATGGGACTACCAGCTCTCTGTAACCTAGAGGGCAACCAGTGGGTCCGTCTCCTCTATACCAGGTTTCTTGCAGGATGACAATGTCTGTATTACCGATTTCTTTGGTGAAGTCCGGGTTTCTGCTCTTTAGGCCAAAGGCAGATGACCTCAGGCCTTGGATATTCCAGGATAATATAGTGAAGGCTTTTTGTTCCATAGAGGGTCCAATGTTGTTGGTCGTGGTTTGGCCTCAGGCCAGTAAGTGTGAGCAGAGCCTGCTGAGCATCTGGTACATGCCATTGGCTTGGGCGAGTGTGAGAGTGGGGGTTGGGACTGTTTGCCCGCTCACTACCTGGGCGTATGTGTGGCTTCCATGTTGAGGCCCTCTTTGCGGGGGTGGGGTGCATGGGGTGGGCAGGAGTGGCATAGGTCTGATCTGAGGGGGCCTAAATGGGGTGTGGGCATGGTTGACGTGGGGGGGTGTTGATTGGTTGGGGTGGGGGTGTGGATGTGTCTGGGTGTACTGTGGTCTGGATGTAATTCCTCTTGGCGTGGGTCCTCTATGTGTAGGTCCAGGGGGGGGTCCTGCAGATCTGGGAGGGTGTCTCGCTGGTCTGGATGGGGTGTCTATTGATCTGTTGCTCCTGTGTAAAGTGTTGGGGATACGTTTGAGAGCGATGTCCTTTAGAGTTCGGGCAAAGGTGGGCACTGCTGTCTTGTAGAGGTGGACCTGGTCATAGAGGCTGTTCAAGTCCAGGGTGGAGTGGTGGGCCAGGAAAACGTTTGGTTTTGAGGCACAGTCACGGGAAATACTTGCATTTACCCGCTGTATTGTGGCAGGGTGGAAGTCTTTTCGTGGTAGCAGGGTGGAGATAACCACTTGTGCGTTGGGGAAAGTAGAAGAAGCCTTTTCAATCACTCCCTTCAGTGCTGTGGCCACTCTTTCCTGCTGTGCTCTCAGGTCGTTTGTGCCTGTGTGTATTATTATGTGGCTGGGTGAGCCTAGTTTGGCCTCAGACAGAAGGTCTAGGGCGCGTTGGGTGTTTGGACACCAGAGTTTAGACACACTGTGTTTGGGAAAAAGTTTTTTTTCTTCTATATATTTCCCATTTGAGTCCATAAGTAGTACAATCTGTGTCTTGTGTTTGTCCTCAGTGGGTGTGGGGGGGTTGTCAAAAGGGCTATCAGGGTGGCTGACAGGGGGGGTGCTCAGAGGGGGTGAGAGCCTCTGGGCTTGGGGTTCTTCATTTGTCTGTTCTGCTGTGATGTCGACTCTATGGTCAGGGTCTGGTGTGGACTGTTCTGCTGTGGTGTCGACTCTATGGTCAGGGTCTGGTGTGGACTGTTCTGCTGTGGTGTCGAGACTTTTGTTGGGTGCTGAGGTGGGCTGTTCTGCTGGCTTCTCTGTGGGGGTGGCCACCTCTCTAGTGGGTTGTTCTCTGTCACACGCCGTCCCCCTCAACTTCTCCTCCATCCCCCTCACCCTCTCCCCCATCCCCCTCAACCTCTCCTCCACCAGCAGTCTGATACTCTCCTCTAGTGCTCTGTTCTGCTCCTCTTTCTCCTGTTGTATTTGTCTCACCACTGTCCAAAGTGCAGATATGTCTCTGTCCACCTCCAGCTCTCCAGGTCTGGTTAAGGGGCTGTTGTTGTGCTGGACTGTTGTCTGGGTCTGTGCTGACTGAAGTGTAATCACCTGCTGTTCCAGCTCCACCTGCCTTACCTCCAGCTGGGTGAATTTGTCCTTCATTTCAATGAGGGAGTGGTAATCTGTGCTGGGAGGTTGACTCTCCGCTGGGGGTTGCTCATCTGTGGGGTTACATAATGAGGAGGTCTGGTCTGACCCGCTCGGTGTGGGGGTATCTTTATCAAGGGAGAGCTTCTCCTGCTGGGCTAATTCTTTGATTAGGTGAAAGTCCAGCTGAAACTGTTTGTGGTTATTCTGTACCATTACTGTTCCGGATTTATAGATATTTATATTACTTAACTCAGAGTCCTCGTTATCAAGTATTCTGAGTTTCCACCCCTCGTTAATCCCCCCTCTCGTAACAAAGGGGTAGTGTGCTAATATAGCACTGTGCCATGCCAGGGGATGGTTTGTGTGGAAGATAAGGTTGCTGATGTTCCCATTTTTGTAATAGTCAGCAAAAAGCATTTCTTGATTTTCCATAAGGAGCTTCTTCTTGTGGTCTTTTCTTGCCTTATCATTCTTTACATGCAAAGGGTACTGTATTTTAATTACCTCTGAACAGCGGGAGGGAGCTTCTAAGGCCTCTCCATTTGGTTGGGGTAGACTGTGTGACTCTCCTGCCATTGTTGGGCTAATGGGCTTTGACACCTCTCACTTGACACGTCAGTGCTAGTTGAAGTTGTATCAAGCTTGGTAGAATTATGTTAGAATTCAGTCCTTATAAAGTAATGTTGTGTATTTTTCTTCTTGGCTTTTGGAAATAAAATATTGTTTCAGACTAAACATTACTCACTCAGTTCCAGGTTGGATGGTGTTTTCAGGTTTCTGTTGTTTTCCAGAGAATTTGCTGTATAGGGTAATAAATCCTTGGTTGTTGTGAGCTTTCCAGGTGATTCCGTAATTCCGTCCAAAATCAGGTTGTAGGTTTTAAGTTTTGATTTGAAGTAGGGGTTATGTTGAAGAGGGTAGAATCCAGTATGTGTTCCTGACAAAAAATCCAAGTTTATCTAACTCCTAATCTATCTTTTTTAAAGAAAATGCTGAAAAATGCAGGAGCTCTGATCCTGACCTCTGCTCTGCTCTGCTCTCCCTTTCTCTCCTCTCTCTCTCCCCTTCTCCCCCCTCTCTCTCTCCTCTCCACCCCCTCCCTCTCCTCTATCTTCCTCTCTCTCTCTCTCTCTCTCTCTCTCTCTCTCTCGTCTCCCTCCTCTCTCTTTCTCCCGCTCTCTCTCTCCCCTTCTCCTCTCTCTCTTCTCTTTTTTTTCTCCCTTTCCTCTCCTCTCTACCCCCCTCCCTCTCCTCTATCTTTCTCCCTCTCTCTGTCTCTCTGCATTGTGTGAATGACATACTGCATTATGTGTTTGAATAATGACATGTTCTATGTTCCATAAGGAAGAGGGCCTCCGTCTCTCCCCCGGCCGAGCGCTACGTGATTTTGTCAGCAGCCAAGTGGGAGATAATAGACAACGTGGTCTGCTCACTATCAGGTCAGACTAGTCACTAGAAACTCACTATCAGGTCAGACTTGTCACTAGAATCTCACTACCAGGTCAGACTAGTCACTAGACTCACTACCAGGTCAGACTAGTCACTAGAAATCACTACCAGGTCAGACTAGTCACTAGAAACTCACTACCAGGTCAGACTAGTCACTAGACTCACTACCAGGTCAGACTAGTCACTAGACTCACTACCAGGTCAGACTAGTCACTAGACTCACTACCAGGTCAGACTAGTCACTAGACTCACTACCAGGTCAGACTAGTCACTAGAAACGTCCTAGTAAACTCCATAGAGAATGACATGTACAATATGCCCCTGCGTTCAGAATGCGTAGAGAGAAGTTTCAGGTTGTTTTGGGGGAAATGTTCTTCCATGCTAACTTCAATACTCTGTGTATATCTAGCTCCTTCTCTCCTATAAATGTTTAGCGTGAACGCTATTAGTGGACTTCCTGTGTTCCTGAGCTGCCTCCCCACCAGACCCTTCCCTAGGAGATAAGGTGATTACCTCCTCGCTCGGCAGACATCTTGTTTTCTCTGCAACATCCTGTTGCTTCGTTCAGGCAGGGGATTGTCTGTTCCCCCTGTCCTACTGCTTCCACACACACACACACACACACACACACACCCACACACACACACACACACACACACACACACACACACACACACACACACACACACACACACACACACACACACACACACACACACACACACACACACACAACCTTTCAGACCCTGAATTTGCATAGTTAGAGTCCTTCTTCTCTCCCTCCAGAAACCATTACTGTCCTGTCTGTAGACTAGAGTCTGTCTCCACAAACCATTACTGTCCTGTCTGTAGACTAGAGTCTGTCTCCACAAACCATTACTGTCCTGTCTATAGACTAGACAAACCATTACTGTCCTGTCTGTAGACTAGAGTCTGTCTCCACAAACCATTACTGTCCTGTCTATAGACTAGACAAACCATTTCTGTCCTGTCTGTAGACTAGCGTCTGTCTCCACAAACCATTACTGTCCTGTCTATAGACTAGACAAACCATTACTGTCCTGTCTGTAGACTAGACAAACCATCACTGTCCTGTCTGTAGACTAGAGTCTGTCTCCACAAATCATTACTGTCCTGTCTGTAGACTAGACAAACCATCACTTTCCTGTCTGTAGACTAGACAAACCATCACTTTCCTGTCTGTAGACTAGACAACCCATCAGTGTCCTGTCTGTAGACTAGAGTCTGTCTCCACAAACCACTACTGTCCTGTCTGTAGACTAGACAAACCATCACTGTCCTGTCTTTAGACTAGACAAACCATCACTGTCCAGTCTGTAGACTAGAGTCTGTCTCCACAAACCATCACTGTCTTGTCTGTAGACTAGAGTCTGTCTCCACAACCCATTACTGTCCTGTCTGTAGACTAGACAACCCATCACTGTCCAGTCTGTAGACTAGACAAACCATCACTGTCCTGTCTGTAGACTAGACAAACCATCCCTGTCCAGTCTGTAGACTAGACAAACCATTACAGTCCTGTCTGTAGACTAGACAAACCATCACTTTCCTGTCTGTAGACTAGACAAACCATCACTTTCCTGTCTGTAGACTAGACAAACCATCACTTTCCTGTCTGTAGACTAGACAAACCATCACTTTCCTGTCTGTAGACTAGACAAACCATCACTTTCCTGTCTGTAGACTAGACAAACCATCACTGTCCTGTCTGTAGACTAGACAAACCATCACTTTCCTGTCTGTAGACTAGACAAACCATCACTTTCCTGTCTGTAGACTAGACAAACCATCACTGTCCTGTCTGTAGACTAGACAAACCATCACTTTCCTGTCTGTAGACTAGACAAACCATCACTTTCCTGTCTGTAGACTAGACAAACCATCACTTTCCTGTCTGTAGACTAGACAAACCATCACTGTCCTGTCTGTAGACTAGACAACCCATCACTGTCCAGTCTGTAGACTAGACAACCCATCACTGTCCTGTCTGTAGACTAGACAAACCATCACTGTCCTGTCTGTAGACTAGACAAACCATCACTGTCCAGTCTGTAGACTAGAGTCTGTCTCCACAACCCATCACTGTCCTGTCTGTAGACTAGACAAACCATTACTGTCCTGTCTGTAGACTAGACAAACCATTACTGTCCTGTCTGTAGACTAGACAAACCATCACTGTCCTGTCTGTAGACTAGACAAACCATCACTGTCCTGTCTGTAGACTAGACAAACCATCACTGTCCTGTCTGTAGACTAGACAAACCATTGCAGTCCTGTCTGTAGACTAGACAAACCATCACTGTCCTGTCTGTAGACTAGACAAACCATCACTGTCCTGTCTGTAGACTAGACAAACCATCACTTTCCTGTCTGTAGACTAGACAACCCATCACTGTCCTGTCTGTAGATTAGACAAACCATCACTGTCCAGTCTGTAGACTAGACAAACCATTACTGTCTTGTCTGTAGACCAGAGTCTGTCTCCACAACCCATTACTGTCCTGTCTGTAGACTAGACAACCCATCACTGTCCTGTCTGTAGACCAGAGTCTGTCTCCACAACCCATTACTGTCCTGTCTGTAGACTAGACAAACCATTACTGTCCTGTCTGTAGACTAGAGTCTGTCTCCACAAACCATTACTGTCCTGTCTATAGACTAGACAAACCATTACTGTCCTGTCTGTAGACTAGAGTCTGTCTCCACAAACCATTACTGTCCTGTCTATAGACTAGACAAACCATTACTGTCCTGTCTGTAGACTAGACAAACCATTACTGTCCTGTCTGTAGACTAGAGTCTGTCTCCACAACCCATTACTGTCCTGTCTGTAGACTAGACAACCCATCACTGTCCAGTCTGTAGACTAGACAAACCATCACTGTCCAGTCTGTAGACTAGACAACCCATCACTGTCCTGTCTGTAGACTAGAGTCTGTCTCCACAACCCATTACTGTCCTGTCTGTAGACTAGACAAACCATTACTGTCCTGTCTGTAGACTAGACAAACCATTACTGTCCTGTCTGTAGACTAGACAAACCATCACTGTCCTGTCTGTAGACCAGAGTCTGTCTCCATACAGCAGGTGTTCTCTACATTACACTGTAATCAGCTGGTAGAACTGGTTTATTACTCTGTCTGCACTCCAACCCGATGGTCATTTCACTTCTAAACGTCCTCTATTCGCCTGGGGAGGGGTCCCAAATGTCACCCTGTTCCCTACATAGTGCACCACTGTCGTGTGTATACTTTATAGTGCGCTATAATGGGCATAGGGTGCCACTTCAGACGCACCTAGAGGTCACTGTGTGATAATTCATCACAACGTATCAGAGGACAGTAACAGAGACTGGTCTCCTAGAGGTCACTGTGTGATAATTCATCACAACGTATCAGAGGACAGTAACAGAGACTGGTCTCCTAGAGGTCACTGTGTGATAATTCATCACAACCTATCAGAGGACAGTACTAGAGACTGGTCTCCTAGAGGTCACTGTGTGATAATTCATCACAACCTATCAGAGGACAGTACTAGAGACTGGTCTCCTAGAGGTCACTGTGTGATAATTCATCACAACCTATCAGAGGACAGTACTAGAGACTGGTCTCCTAGAGGTCACTGTGTGATAATTCATCACAACCTATCAGAGGACAGTACTAGAGACTGGTCTCCTAGAGGTCACTGTGTGATAATTCATCACAACGTATCAGAGGACAGTAACAGAGACTGGTCTCCTAGAGGTCACTGTGTGATAATTCATCACAACATATCAGAGGACAGTAATAGAGACTGGTCTCCTAGAGGTCACTGTGTGATAATTCATCACAACATATCAGAGGACAGTAACAGAGACTGGTCTCCTAGAGGTCACTGTGTGATAATTCATCACAACGTATCAGAGGACAGTACTAGAGACTGGTCTCCTAGAGGTCACTGTGTGATAATTCATCACAACCTATCAGAGGACAGTAACAGAGACTGGTCTCCTAGAGGTCACTGTGTGATAATTCATCACAACGTATCAGAGGACAGTAACAGAGACTATTCTCCTAGAGGTCACTGTGTGATAATTCATCACAACCTATCAGAGGACAGTACTAGAGACTGGTCTCCTAGAGGTCACTGTGTGATAATTCATCACAACGTATCAGAGGACAGTAACAGAGACTATTCTCCTAGAGGTCACTGTGTGATAATTCATCACAACCTATCAGAGGACAGTACTAGAGACTGGTCTCCTAGAGGTGTTGTATTGTGAGGGGAGAACAAGCGTTCTGCTACTTGGCTTTCCTTTAACAGACCCTGGTGGATTTGCTTGTTGTTCGGACCAGATGGCAGATCCCTGGATAGAGAGAGAACGGTGTAGCACAAACAGCCTGCTAGCTCCTACTAACTGTACTGTAGCTATGATACCAATACACACTGTGGCAGGGAATGACTTTTAACGAAACACATCGGCTTGTCCTGGAACAGAGACAGGCCAGAGCTGGTACTAGTCCCCTGGGTCAGAGACAGGACAGAGCTGGTACTAGTCCCCTGGGTCAGAGACAGGCCAGAGCTGGTACTAGTCCCCTGGGTCAGAGACAGGCCAGAGCTGGTACTAGTCCCCTGGGTCAGAGACAGGCCAGAGCTGGTACTAGTCCCCTGGGTCAGAGACAGGACAGAGCTGGTACTAGTCCTCTGGGTTAAGGGGACAGTCAGTCCCCTGGAACAGAGACAGGACAGAGCTGGTACTAGTCCTCTGGGATAAGGGGACAGTCAGTCCCCTGGAACAGAGACAGGACAGGACTGGTACAAGTCCTCTGGGTTAAGGGGACAGTCAGTCCCCTGGAATAGAGACAGGACAGAGCTGGTACCATTCCTCTGGGTTAAGGGGACAGTCAGTCCCCTGGAACAGAGACAGGACAGAGCTGGTACTAGTCCTCTGGGTTAAGGGGACAGTCAGTCCCCTGGAACAGAGACAGGCCAGAGCTGGTACCATTCCTCTGGGTTAAGGGGACAGTCAGTCCCCTGGAACAGAGACAGGACAGAGCTGGTACCATTCCTCTGGGTTAAGGGGACAGTCAGTCCTCTGGAAAATAGACAGGACAGAGCTGGTACCATTCCTCTGGGTTAAGGGGACAGTCAGTCCCAGCATGTCCTTGATGTAAATGCACAGGCGTACATTGTGTGTCTTTTTAAAGCACCACGGTCATAAACTATAGACCCCTTCTGAAATGTTCAGCATGTCACCCTGTTTCTGATGCCTGTATGTTGTCAGCTGGTCTCTGTACTACAGAACAGGGTTGAGAGGTGGTTGTCAGCTGGTCTCTGTACTACAGAACAGGGTTGAGGTGGTTGTCAGCTGGTCTCTGTACTACAGAACAGGGTTGAGGTGGTTGTCAGCTGGTCTCTGTACTACAGAACAGGGTTGAGGTGGTTGTCAGCTGGTCTCTGTACTACAGAACAGGGTTGAGAAGTGGTTGTCAGCTGGTCTCTGTACTACAGAACAGGGTTGAGAGGTGGTTGTCAGCTGGTCTCTGTACTACAGAACAGGGTTGAGAGGTGGTTGTCAGCTGGTCTCTGTACTACAGAACAGGGTTGAGAGGTGGTTGTCAGCTGGTCTCTGTACTACAGAACAGGGTTGAGGTGGTTGTCAGCTGGTCTCTGTACTACAGAACAGGGTTGAGAGGTGGTTGTCAGCTGGTCTCTGTACTACAGAACAGGGTTGAGGTGGTTGTCAGCTGGTCTCTGTACTACAGAACAGGGTTGAGGTGGTTGTCAGCTGGTCTCTGTACTACAGAATAGGGTTGAGAGGTGGTTGTCAGCTGGTCTCTGTACTACAGAACAGGGTTGAGAGGTGGCTGTCAGCTGGTCTCTGTACTACAGAACAGGGTTGAGAGGTGGTTGTCAGCTGGTCTCTGTACTACAGAACAGGGTTGAGGTGGTTGTCAGCTGGTCTCTGTACTACAGAACAGGGTTGAGGTGGTTGTCAGCTGGTCTCTGTACTACAGAACAGGGTTGAGACGTGGTTGTCAGCTGGTCTCTGTACTACAGAACAGGGTTGAGAGGTGGTTGTCAGCTGGTCTCTGTACTACAGAACAGGGTTGAGAGGTGGTTGTCAGCTGGTCTCTGTACTACAGAACAGGGTTGAGAGGTGGTTGTCAGCTGGTCTCTGTACTACAGAACAGGGTTGAGGTGGTTGTCAGCTGGTCTCTGTACTACAGAACAGGGTTGAGAGGTGGTTGTCAGCTGGTCTCTGTACTACAGAACAGGGTTGAGGTGGTTGTCAGCTGGTCTCTGTACTACAGAACAGGGTTGAGGTGGTTGTCAGCTGGTCTCTGTACTACAGAACAGGGTTGAGGTGGTTGTCAGCTGGTCTCTGTACTACAGAACAGGGTTGAGACGTGGCTGTCAGCTGGTCTCTGTACTACAGAACAGAATTGAGAGGTGGGGGAGCTGTATGCTTCCACTATGTCAACTAGAGTTGTTCCACCATGTCAACTAGAGTTATTCCACCATGTCAACCAGAGTTATTCCACCATGTCAACTAGAGTTATTCCACCATGTCAACTAGAGTTATTCCACTATATCAACTAGAGTTATTCCACCATGTTAACTAGAGCTATTCCACCATGTCAACTAGAGTTATTCCACCATGTCAACTAGTTATTCCACCATGTCAACTAGAGTTATTCCTCCATGTCAACTAGAGTTATTCCACCATGTCAACTAGTTATTCCACCATGTCAACTAGAGTTATTCCACCATGTCAACTAGTTATTCCACCATGTCAACTAGAGTTATTCCACCAAGTCAACTAGAGTTATTCCACCATGTCAACTAGAGTTATTCCACTATGTCAACTAGAGTTGTTCCACCATGTCAACTAGAGTTATTCCACCATGTCAACCAGAGTTATTCCACCATGTCAACTAGAGTTATTCCACCATGTCAACTAGAGTTATTCCACCATGTCAACTAGAGTTATTCCACCATACTTATACAACACTTACTAAAATAGTTATCTACACACAGTCACATCATGTTCAACTAGTGTGTTTGTGAAATGATCAGCCATGCCTCTGAGACAATCTACAGTGTGTGTGTGTGTGTGTGTGTGTGTGTGTGTGTGTGTGTGTGTGTGTGTGTGTGTGTGTGTGTGTGTGTGTGTGTGTGTGTGTGTGTGTGTGTGTGTGTGTGTGTCTAAATAGCTGTTCTAAATGCTGTCATTTTAACACTTGTCCTGTGTCTTGGTTGGATAACAGGGACATGATGTGGACAGGAATTGGGGGGCATGTCAGGGAGAGGGTAGAGAGGACGACAGCTGCAGATTACAGGATACCACTGGTCTGTAGCCTAAACCACACACACAAACCACACGTGTTCAGTCCCTCCCTGTTTCAGTCCGTTTGGGGCACGATGAACAAGACCCAGCTCTCTGCAGACGGCCGGGGGTACCTCAGTCATTTATCACCCGCCCTCACCACCCCTAGTGTCCCAACTAAGAGAGTGATAATATCTGACTGCAAATATGTCTCAAATAGCTGCCTATTCTCATATAGAGCCGATGGGCTTTGGTCACAGATAGGGCACTAGATAGGGAATAGGGGGCCGTTTGGGAGGAGGAGAGCTGTGTTTTGCTCCCAGCGTTGTGTTCCACTAAGAGGCCTTGCTTCGCCACCTCTCTGTACTGTAGAGGTTCTGGTTCCACAACAGATGTCTTCACCACCTCTCTGTACTGTAGAGGTTCTGGTTCCGGAACAGATGTCTACACCACTTCTCTGTACTGTAGAGGTTCTGGTTCCACAACAGATGTCTTCACCACCTCTCTGTACTGTAGAGGTTCTGGTTCCGGAACAGATGTCTTCACCACCTCTCTGTACTGTAGAGGTTCTGGTTCCACAACAGATGTCTTCACCACCTCTCTGTACTGTAGAGGTTCTGGTTCCGGAACAGATGTCTACACCACCTTTCTGTACTGTAGAGGTTCTGGTTCCGGAACAGATGTCTACACCACCTGTCTGTACTGTAGAGGTTCTGGTTCCGGAACAGATGTCTTCACCACCTCTCTGTACTGTAGAGGTTCTGGTTCCACAACAGATGTCTTCACCACCTCTCTGTACTGTAGAGGTTCTGGTTCCGCAACAGATGTGTTTGTGTCAACACTAATGAGGTTAGTTCAGGTCGGGACAAACAGGAGAAGAAACAGAACAGTCAATAACTGAGTGGACAGAGAGCTAGCAACCTTGACAGCATTAGATGGGCCAATTCTACCACTAATAACACCTGAACATGTGACCTTATTGTGTCTCTGTCCTCCTCCTCTCTGGATAACAATGACTGTCTGGAACACATGGAGCAACTGTTACTGCCAGTGACGTGCCTGGAATGGGCACCGGGACTACTTGAACAGGGGACAGGCCTGACAGGGAGCGTAGCTACTGGAATAGACACCAGGACTACTTGAACAAACGACAGGCTTGACAGGGAGTGTAGCTACTGGAATAGACACCAGGACTACTAGAAAAGGGGACAGGCCTGACAGGGAGCGTAGCTACTGGAATGGGCACCGGGACTACTAGAACAAAGGACAGGCCTGACAGGGAGTGTAGCTACTGGAATAGACACCAGGACTACTAGAACAAAGGACAGGCCTGACAGGGAGCGTAGCTACTGGAATAGACACCAGGACTACTAGAACAAACAACAGGCCCTGACAGGGAGTGTAGCTACTGGAATGGGCACCGGGACTACTAGAACAAAGGACAGGCCTGACAGGGAGCGTAGCTACTGGAATAGACACCAGGACTACTAGAACAAAGGACAGGCCCTGACAGGGAGTGTAGCTACTGGAATAGACACCAGGACTACTAGAACAAAGGACAGGCCTGACAGGGAGTGTAGCTACTGGAATAGACACCAGGACTACTAGAACAGGAGACAGGCCTGACAGGGAGCGTAGCTACTGGAATAGACACCAGGACTACTAGAACAGGAGACAGCCCTGACAGGGAGCGTAGCTACTGGAATAGACACCAGGACTACTAGAACAAAGGACAGGCCCTGACAGGGAGCGTAGCTACTGGAATAGACACCAGGACTACTAGAACAAACGACAGGCCCTGACAGGGAGTGTAGCTACTGGAATAGACACCAGGACTACTAGAACAAAGGACAGGCCCTGACAGGGAGTGTAGCTACTGGAATAGACACCAGGACTACTAGAACAAAGGACAGGCCCTGACAGGGAGTGTAGCTACTGGAATAGACACCAGGACTACTAGAACAAAGGACAGGCCTGACAGGGAGTGTAGCTACTGGAATAGACACCAGGACTACTAGAACAAAGGACAGGCCCTGACAGGGAGTGTAGCTACTGGAATAGACACCAGGACTACTAGAACAGGAGACAGCCCTGACAGGGAGAGTAGCTACTGGAATAGACACCAGGACTACTAGAACAGGAGACAGCCCTGACAGGGAGCGTAGCTACTGGAATAGACACCAGGACTACTAGAACAGGAGACAGCCCTGACAGGGAGAGTAGCTACTGGAATAGACACCAGGACTACTAGAACAGGGGACAGGCTTGACAGGGAGCGTAGCTACTGGAATAGACACCAGGACTACTAGAACAGGGGACAGGCTTGACAGGGAGTGTAGCTACTGGAATGGGCACCAGGACTACTAGAACAAACGACAGGCTTGACAGGGAGTGTAGCTACTGGAATGGGCACCAGGACTACTAGAACAAACGACAGGCTTGACAGGGAGTGTAGCTACTGGAATAGACACCAGGACTACTAGAACAGGGGACAGGCCCTGACAGGGAGTGTAGCTACTGGAATAGACACCAGGACTACTAGAACAAACAACAGGCTTGACAGGGAGTGTAGCTACTGGAATGGGCACCAGGACTACTAGAACAAACGACAGGCTTGACAGGGAGTGTAGCTACTGGAATGGGCACCAGGACTACTAGAACAAACGACAGGCTTGACAGGGAGTGTAGCTACTGGAATGGACACCAGGACTACTAGAACAGGAGACAGCCCTGACAGGGGGTGTAGCTACTGGAATAGACACCAGGACTACTAGAACAGGGGACAGGCCCTGACAGGGAGTGTAGCTACTGGAATAGACACCAGGACTACTAGAACAAAGGACAGGCCCTGACAGTGAGCGTAGCTACTGGAATAGACACCAGGACTACTAGAACAAACAACAGGCCCTGACAGTGAGCGTAGCTACTGGAATAGACACCAGGACTACTAGAACAAAGGACAGGCCCTGACAGTGAGCGTAGCTACTGGAATAGACACCAGGACTACTAGAACAAAGGACAGGCCCTGACAGTGAGCGTAGCTACTGGAATAGACACCAGGACTACTAGAACAGGAGACAGGCCCTGACAGGGAGCGTAGCTACTGGAATAGACACCAGGACTACTAGAACAAAGGACAGGCCCTGACAGTGAGCGTAGCTACTGGAATAGACACCAGGACTACTAGAACAAACGACAGGCCCTGACAGTGAGCGTAGCTACTGGAATAGACACCAGGACTACTAGAACAGGAGACAGCCCTGACAGGGAGAGTAGCTACTGGAATAGACACCAGGACTACTAGAACAGGAGACAGCCCTGACAGGGAGCGTAGCTACTGGAATAGACACCAGGACTACTAGAACAGGAGACAGCCCTGACAGGGAGAGTAGCTACTGGAATAGACACCAGGACTACTAGAACAGGGGACAGGCTTGACAGGGAGCGTAGCTACTGGAATAGACACCAGGACTACTAGAACAGGGGACAGGCTTGACAGGGAGTGTAGCTACTGGAATGGGCACCAGGACTACTAGAACAAACGACAGGCTTGACAGGGAGTGTAGCTACTGGAATGGGCACCAGGACTACTAGAACAAACGACAGGCTTGACAGGGAGTGTAGCTACTGGAATAGACACCAGGACTACTAGAACAGGGGACAGGCCCTGACAGGGAGTGTAGCTACTGGAATAGACACCAGGACTACTAGAACAAACAACAGGCTTGACAGGGAGTGTAGCTACTGGAATGGGCACCAGGACTACTAGAACAAACGACAGGCTTGACAGGGAGTGTAGCTACTGGAATGGGCACCAGGACTACTAGAACAAACGACAGGCTTGACAGGGAGTGTAGCTACTGGAATGGACACCAGGACTACTAGAACAGGAGACAGCCCTGACAGGGGGTGTAGCTACTGGAATAGACACCAGGACTACTAGAACAGGGGACAGGCCCTGACAGGGAGTGTAGCTACTGGAATAGACACCAGGACTACTAGAACAAAGGACAGGCCCTGACAGTGAGCGTAGCTACTGGAATAGACACCAGGACTACTAGAACAAACAACAGGCCCTGACAGTGAGCGTAGCTACTGGAATAGACACCAGGACTACTAGAACAAAGGACAGGCCCTGACAGTGAGCGTAGCTACTGGAATAGACACCAGGACTACTAGAACAAAGGACAGGCCCTGACAGTGAGCGTAGCTACTGGAATAGACACCAGGACTACTAGAACAGGAGACAGGCCCTGACAGGGAGCGTAGCTACTGGAATAGACACCAGGACTACTAGAACAAAGGACAGGCCCTGACAGTGAGCGTAGCTACTGGAATAGACACCAGGACTACTAGAACAAACGACAGGCCCTGACAGTGAGCGTAGCTACTGGAATAGACACCAGGACTACTAGAACAAACGACAGGCCCTGACAGGGAGTGTAGCTACTGGAATAGACACCAGGACTACTAGAACAGGAGACAGGCCTGACAGGGAGTGTAGCTACTGGAATAGACACCAGGACTACTAGAACAGGAGACAGGCCCTGACAGGGAGCGTAGCTACTGGAATAGACACCAGGACTACTAGAACAGGGGACAGGCCTGACAGGGAGCGTAGCTACTGGAATAGACACCAGGACTACTAGAACAAACGACAGGCCCTGACAGTGAGCGTAGCTACTGGAATAGACACCAGGACTACTAGAACAGGAGACAGGCCTGACAG
Organism: Oncorhynchus mykiss; assembly: GCF_013265735.2. NCBI lineage: Eukaryota > Metazoa > Chordata > Actinopteri > Salmoniformes > Salmonidae > Oncorhynchus > Oncorhynchus mykiss. Next base: position 75,339,144 of record NC_048579.1, on the reverse strand, counting down.
GGAGTGTAGCTACTGGAATAGACACCAGGACTACTAGAACGGTAGACAGGCCCTGACAGGGATCGTAGCTACTGGAATAGACACCAGGACTACTAGAACAGGGGACAGGCCTGACAGGGAGCGTAGCTACTGGAATAGACACCAGGACTACTAGAACAAACGACAGGCCCTGACAGTGAGCGTAGCTACTGGAATAGACACCAGGACTACTAGAACAGGGGACAGGCCTGACAGTGAGCGTAGCTACTGGAATAGACACCAGGACTACTAGAACAAACGACAGGCCCTGACAGTGAGCGTAGCTACTGGAATAGACACCAGGACTACTAGAACAAAGGACAGGCCCTGACAGTGAGCGTAGCTACTGGAATAGACACCAGGACTACTAGAACAGGGGACAGGCCCTGACAGTGAGCGTAGCTACTGGAATAGACACCAGGACTACTAGAACAAACGACAGGCCCTGACAGTGAGTGTAGCTACTGGAATAGACACCAGGACTACTAGAACAAACAACAGGCCCTGACAGTGAGCGTAGCTACTGGAATAGACACCAGGACTACTAGAACAAACGACAGGCCCTGACAGGGAGTGTAGCTACTGGAATAGACACCAGGACTACTAGAACAGGGGACAGGCCCTGACAGGGAGCGTAGCTACAATGACATGATTCCAACTACCAGTGTAGCTGTGTTAAGTTACAGAATTCTTCGTTAGACTACTGATTGATAGACTACATTGTCTCACAATTGTATTGGGAAAGACACCAATTTCCGACCCCCCCCCCCCCCCCCCCTCCCTCCCCAGTGAAAGTTAGTTTTGCAGATTCGGTCAAATCTATGTACTTGTTTTTTGGATGACTAGAGGTAAATAGTTGAGTAAATCAGAAAGCGAAATTGTGAATTTATGATACAGTCTACACATTGTGTGATCAGCTACAACACCTAACACTGTCTGAACCTGACAATTAACAGATTAGATTAAATAGTATCAGTACTTAGAGAACAGTGGAGTTACACACGTGACCATTGATTTATACCTGTCCTGAGCACAGACACAGAGACTGGTGAGAAGTATGTCTGTTCCTCACAGCACAGAGACAGACACTGGTGAGGGATATGTCTGTTCTTCACAGCACAGAGACAGAGACTGGTGAGGATTATGTCTGTTCCTCACAGCACAGAGACAGACACTGGTGAGGGATATGTCTGTTCCTCACAGCACAGAGACAGAGACTGGTGAGGGATATGTCTGTTCCTCACAGCACAGAGACTGGTGAGAAATATGTCTGTTCCTCACAGCACAGAGACAGAGACTGGTGAGGGATATGTCTGTTCCTCACAGCACAGAGACAGAGACAGGTGAGGAATGTGTCTGTTCCTCACAGCACAGCACAGAGACTGGTGAGGAATGTGTCTGTTCCTCACAGCACAGAGACAGACACTGGTGAGGGATATGTCTGTTCCTCACAGCACAGAGACAGAGACTGGTGAGGAATGTGTCTGTTCCTCACAGCACAGAGACAGAGACTGGTGAGGGATATGTCTGTTCTTCACAGCACAGAGACAGACACTGGTGAGGAATATGTCTGTTCCTCACAGCACAGAGACAGAGACTGGTGAGGGATATGTCTGTTCCTCACAGCACAGAGACAGAGACTGGTGAGGGATATGTCTGTTCCTCACAGCACAGAGACAGAGACTGGTGAGGGATATGTCTGTTCCTCACAGCACAGAGACAGAGACTGGTGAGGGATATGTCTGTTCTTCACAGCACAGAGACAGAGACTGGTGAGGGATATATCCGTGGTTTATTTACAACTTAACAACATTGTCCCTGGGGCTATTTCAGGAAGGACCAATATAAATCTTCCTCATTTTGATTTGAACTTCCTGGTCAGGTTTTATTTTCCTTAAATCATAGTGGAAGATAAAACACAAGGGCCCAATAAAATCCTCTTGTCAGGAGAATGCTGCTGAGCTGCTGAGCTTGTCCTTCTGGCCGAGTCTATATTTATATCTATTTGAAGGAAGGTCTAAATAAAGGACTGGAGACTCCTCCTTCATTTAACTGGAGTCCAAATCCTCCATTACTTTAAGTCAGTCGGCTAACGTAGCTACAACCTCCACAAGACACATAGCCTCTGCTTACCTGAGTATCTCTGTCAACGTGATTATCGTAACAATAAATAAAACGGTATGTTTTTCTACAGCACGCAAACTCATATTAAATCTCAACCTTCTATTTCCCTGAATCCCCGTGCGTTCCAAACCGAGCAGGGAGGAACACACACACACTGGCCATGGCTTCGAGACAAGACTCTTATCGTGTGGCCTCACATTTTATACCAGTCTGACAACATGCTAAACATCGTGACTAACTGTCAACTCAACAACGCTGTAGGCATGCACAACAACAACAACAAATCCTAAATATGGTGCATTGGGATTTTGCAAGTTGCAACTGTATCACTGAGTAGTCTAACTAACGTTAAAGCTCCAAGTTTGAAATCTAGCCTATGCCGCCTGCTACGATCATCGTAAAAGTTACAGCACCGTAAAGAACGAATACCGTGTAGCCCTTCCACGGTCATAAACAAAACTATAAGCACACGTGACATAGGCTACTACTGTACGTGTTATCTAGGATCACACGATATATAGCTTGATATCTATGTATTGTCTGCTGTACCCTACACGTGCTAATGCCCTATAATGTACACCTCACGTGACAGAGTGGCAGTACAACTTGTTACGTGGTTGCATTTCGTTGAGCTGAATCTAAACCAAACCGCGGCGCTACGTTGTAACAACCATGTAACGACACAACCCTCCCTGTTCGCAACCAAACATGTTTTTATTAGACACCATTTCCGGTCTATAGGCACCATAGCCTATAGATAAGCGATGCACGGTGTAAATAAAACTACTGTATCCCATTGCAATAGGCAGCAGGTCCACACTATTATTCTTATTATTATTAAAAGAAGAAGCCGATGTTTAGTCCACAGTAAACCCACAAGCAAGCATGGCTCCGCAGGTTACGTACCGTGAGCGACTTGATATTCCTGAGGGGTGGTAGTGTGACCGGCGATGGCGGGTCTGTCGCTGCTCCGGCCCGGGGACCCCCGACTCCGATTCCGGGGGAAGACTGTAGCTGGCAGATCTCACCCCCTTTGCCTGCAGATCGTACAAAATGACACAGGAAATGAGGTTAATCTGAATGGGCCTATTTACCCACATAGGCCACCTCAGAGTTATCAGGCTGTAGAGCAGGCTATGGACTCTGTCTTAATCCATTTTAAGGATAGTAATTTAAGCAGGCATTTAAGGGGTTCATTGTAGGTGGAAATCCTTCTTGCGACAATGGCTTCGGCAAAACAGGTAGGTTAATTCCACATTATGTGTGCTTGGAACAACAGATGACCGCCAGAGTGTAGGCTATCCGGGTTGTAAGATCCGTTTGCGCCCCATAGTCGTGTAGCATATAGAGATCGTAAAAAAACAACACAGAAACCAGTGGGCATATGATTCCGTCGTAAACCTGTGTTCTCTCTTGACACACATACTGTCATATGGGATAAATAACACACCAGCATTTGACTTTGGTTTTGCAAACAGCCCACTTCAGGCTTTAGAGAAAGAAAGAAAAAAAATCCCCGAATGTATCGCCATTAACTACTCAAAACATTATTTTAGCAAAGGCTCCCCCCTCTTCAACAGACCAGGGAAAAAACCGAAGCAAGACTCGGCGTAAACGTGTAATAAACTTGTTACAAAGGACCCGACAAAAAAGGCATAAAATCCATCAACAATATTCCTCCGGCGATCAAACTGAGTTTAACCGTATTGTTTAGCCCGTTCGGCTCCATATTGTTGTTCCTTACCAGTTGGGTAGACGGCAGCGCACGGCTTCTTGGATAACATGGCCGCTGGAGAGTCACACACAGAAAAACCCACTTTCAGAATCTCCCCTCCTCCCACTCGGCTGTGCGATCACCAATTTCGCTACTCCAATCAGCTACATCCAGTCTTGCATTCGCAACGTGCAACTCTGCAAAACTGGGAAGTCTTCCATCAACACCAGCTGAAATGTTGCTTCTGCTGCCACCATCGCTTGGACATACAACCCCAAAACACGAACCTATAGATACAAAAAATAAAATATCCCACGCTAGGCTACTGTAGATCAATACAACAACAAACAAAAACTCCGTGTTTTTTTTCCTTCAACACAAGCAACATTCTAACGTTAGATGCAGCAGGAGCGGCATCATTCTCTCTCACCTACACTGCAAATACATAGTCGGTCAACAAGTTTGGGTGTTGCCTTCTTCCTTATCTATCGTCCTTGCACTCATCCACCTCGCTCTCTCTCTCTCTCTCTCTCTCTCTCTCTCTCTCTCTCTCACTCACTAATGAGCGTGAGACGTGGTTGGTTCGGTTGCTAACCTGGCGACGCACCACCAGCCTATGTTCCAGTAGGAACCGACAGACAGCCTACATTAAGGAAGTCCTCTTGGTCACTTGGTGATCACGAACCCACACCCAACCGGCCCATTAATTAATATAACGTGATAGGAAGATCTATAAGGACTTTTCTGACTCGCAACATTCCAAAAAACTAAAACAGAACATTTACCTTAACCCTAAACCTTAACCAAACACTTGACCACCCCCCTAACCACATTCTTATCACATTCTGAAATTAAATATCGTTTTGCACGTCAGAATAGTCTGTTTAGCCCTATACACATATGATACTCTACTGCACTGTGGTGCCCCACTTTGGTGCCCCACTGAACCACTATGTGTCTAACGAGCCCATCATGAGGCCTCCAGGAAACACACTATGGGACTTCAACATGCATTCTCTTCAGACAATAGCAACTGAAATCCCTATTGTACATTACTTGAACAATGAGCTTTTAGCACGCAGACTCTCTCATTAGTGTCTGAGTTGCAGGTATTTCAAAGGGGTACAACTATGTTTAGTCTGTTACAGATTCACGACATTGGATTTACACATTAACGTTCATCAACTTTACTAAACCGTTGTGTTATTCGTTCTCACAGGACTACAGCTATCCTTTTTATTGGTTGGTACTGATACTAACCTGTCTTCCATTGGTTGGTACTGATACTGACCTGTCTTCCATTGGTTGGTACTGATACTGACCTGTCTTCTATTGGTTGGTACTGATACTAACCTGTCTTTTATTGGTTGGTACTGATACTAACCTGTCTTCTATTGGTTGGTACTGATACTAACCTGTCTTCCATTGGTTGGTACTGATACTGACCTGTCTTCTATTGGTTGGTACTGATACTAACCTGTCTTCCATTGGTTGGTACTGATACTAACCTGTCTTCCATTGGTTGGTACTGATACTGACCTGTCTTCCATTGGTTGGTACTGATACTGACCTGTCTTCTATTGGTTGGTACTGATACTAACCTGTCTTTTATTGGTTGGTACTGATACTAACCTGTCTTCTATTGGTTGGTACTGATACTAACCTGTCTTCCATTGGTTGGTACTGATACTGACCTGTCTTCTATTGGTTGGTACTGATACTAACCTGTCTTCTATTGGTTGGTACTGATACTAACCTGTCTTCTATTGGTTGGTACTGATACTAACCTGTCTTCCATTGGTTGGTACTGATACTAACCTGTCTTCTATTGGTTGGTACTGATACTAACCTGTCTTTTATTGGTTGGTACTGATACTAACCTGTCTTCTATTGGTTGGTACTGATACTAACCTGCCTTTTATTGGTTGGTACTGATACTAACCTGTCTTCTATTGGTTGGTACTGATACTAACCTGTCTTCCATTGGTTGGTACTGATACTAACCTGTCTTCTATTGATTGGTACTGATACTAACCTGTCTTCTATTGGTTGGTACTGATACTAACCTGTCTTCTATTGGTTGGTACTGATACTGACCTGTCTTCTATTGGTTGGTACTGATACTGACCTGTCTTCTATTGGTTGGTACTGATACTAACCTGTCTTCTATTGGTTGGTACTGATACTAACCTGTCTTCCATTGGTTGGTTCTGATACTAACCTGTCTTCTATTGGTTGGTACTGATACTGACCTGTCTTCTATTGGTTGGTACTGATACTAACCTGTCTTCCATTGGTTGGTTCTGATACCGACCTGTCTTCCATTGGTTGGTTCTGATACCGACCTGTCTTCTATTCTCGAGAACTTTCTTATTCATGTTTGTGTTTCCTTTTTGGTGATATAGTATAATTGCATTGTTAAGGAAGAGCTCACCACAGCAAGCATTTCACTGTACTGTTTAGTTCTGTTGTATCCTGTGGGTCACATGACAAATAAACTCTGATTTGAGTTGGAGCTAGAGTGCAATTTAAGTGCAAACTGTTTACAAATCTGCACTATTAGTACTGAATTAGTGCTGTGTTTGTTTAGCAACCTACCTTGAAAATACGGCATGGAGTCTGTCTTTCAGGCTGCAAACTATTGCAATATTCCCCAAGTGAAGTGTGGATGGAAGCTGGGTGGACGACTGTACCGACTACTAGAAGGGTTTAGCTCCTTCAACGTCTGTCTACTCCCCCAGTCTCAGCCCTGACCATACAGGAGTCAGGATTCAGGAGTGAAGACACACACACACACACACAACGTCTGTCTACTCCCCCAGTCTCAGCCCTGACCATACAGGAGTCAGGATTCAGGAGTGAAGACACACACACACACGCATGCACGCCACACACACACACACACACACACACACACACACACACACACACACACACACACACACACACAACGTCTGTCTACTCCCCCAGTCTCAGCCCTGACCATACAGGAGTCAGGATTCAGGAGTGAAGACACACACACACACGCATGCACGCCACACACACACACACACACACACACACACATACACACACACACACACACACAACGTCTGTCTACTCCCCCAGTCTCAGCCCTGACCATACAGGAGTCAGGATTCAGGAGTGAAGACACACATACACGCACGCACGCCACACACACACGCACGCACGCACACACACACACACACACACGCACACACACACACACACACCTCTCTGAAAGTCAAAATAAAAGCAGTGAGATCCTTCCATACACACTAGCATGTTGTCCCTCTGAGTCAGAGTAGTAAAACTAAGTTCATGCTCTTCAACTGATTCTCTGCCCCGCACCCTCCCGCCCGACTAGCATCACTACTCTGGACGGTTCTGACTTAGAATACGTGGACAACTACAAATACCTAGGTGTCTGGCTTGACTGTAAACTCTCCGTCCAGACTCACATTAAGCAACTCCAATCCAAAATTAAATCTAGAATCGGCTTCCGTATTTCGCAAACAAAGCCTCCTTCACTCATACTGCCAAACATACCCTCGTAAAACTGACTTTCCTACCGATCCTTGACTTCGGTGATGTCATTTACTCAGCAAACTGGATGTAGTCTATCACAGTGCCATCTGTTTTGTCACCAACGCCCCATATACGACCCACCACTGCGACCTGTATGCTCTCGTTGGCTGGCCCTCATCACATATTAGTCGCCAAACCCACTGGCTCCAGGTCATCTATAAGTCTTTGCTATGGCAGTTTTGCTTTCATGCAAATCAACAGCAGAGCGACAGAGAGCCTGAAGCAACCAGGAAATAAACAAGGAAGCAGCATGTGTTTACACACTTAGCCTTCACAACACTACGGGAGTGTATATTCACTATTGGCTGTAATAATACAAACGTTATGTTTGAAACCAAGTGAAATGAAGAGCCATTTGTTTATGCGTATGGCTGAAGTACTGCTGTTCCTGCTCTGAACTGAACCAGCAGGTATGTACAATGGGGACTGTGGTGCGTTGTTAAGGTCACGGCTGGGCCTCGTGAGCTGTCTGTCTGTCTGTCTGTCTGTCTGTCTGTCTGTCTGTGTGTGTTTGTGTGTGTGTGTGTGTGTGTGTGTGTGTGTGTGTGTGTGTGTGTGTGTGTGTGTCTGTGTGTGTCTGTGTGTGTGTGTGTGTGTGTGTGTGTGTGTGTGCACCTCACAGCACTTCTGAATCTATATCTCGTCCATGGCTTGGACACAGTAGTGACTAGTGTAAAGCCTTAGCCAATCAGAAACAGACCCAGTAGTGACTAGTGTAAAGCCTTAGCCAATCAGAAACAGACCCAGTAGTGACTAGTGTAAAGCCTTAGCCAATCAGAAACAGACCCAGTAGTGACTAGTGTAAAGCCTTAGCCAATCAGAAACAGACCCAGTAGTGACTAGTGTAAAGCCTTAGCCAATCAGAAACAGACCCAGTAGTGACTAGTGTAAAGCCGTAGCCAACCAGAAACAGACCCAGTAGTGACTAGTGTAAAGCCGTAGCCAATCAGAAACAGCAGCCTCCAGTCTGTATCAACTCCCTGGACTCCAACAGGTTTGGAGGGACAACGGCTTCAGGGATGTGCCCGCTCTGATGATCTGTCAGTTGTGAAGGAATGCAGCTTCCTTCCCTCAACCAAGTTGATCTTCTGTCTGTGTCGTCACTACATGACTTAGTCCAGGTATTAGTAGTATATACTGGCCTACCTGGTTAAATAAAGGTGAAATAAAATGTTAAAATATACATAAATACCAGGTAGGCCAGTTGAGAACAAGTTCTCATTTACAACTGTGACCTGGCCAAGATAAGTAGCAAAGCAGTGCAACACAAACAACAACACAGAGGGATAAACACACATACAGTCAGAACGACAGATTTGTACCTTGTCAGCTCGGGGATTTGAACTTGCAATCTTTTGGTTACTAGTCCAACACTCTGACCACTAGGCTACCCTGCCAACCCATATGACTGTCTTACTATCGGAATAGGAGCAGTTGTCGTCGTAGGATATTGATGACAGTTGGTTCCATCCACTCAGGCAACATTAAGAGCTGTGATCAATATGGAAGTCTCTTAAATCACTCAAGATCCCCAGGCTCTTATTTAAACACCCAGTGCTTCTCAAGTTACCTCACAATGCCTATTGGCCTGGTTGTATGCTTCTCAAGTTACCTCACAATGCCTATTGGCCTGGTTGTATGCTTCTCAAGTTACCTCACAATGCCTATTGGCCTGGTTGTATGCTTCTCAAGTTACCTCACAATGCCTATTGGCCTGGTTGTATTCTTCTCAAGTTACCTCACAATGCCTATTGGCCTGGTTGTATGCTTCTCAAGTTACCTCACAATGCCTGTTGGCCTGGTTGTATGCTTCTCGAGTTACCTCACAATGCCTATTGGCCTGGTTGTATGCTTCTCAAGTTACCTCACAATGCCTATTGGCCTGGTTGTATGCTTCTCAAGTTACCTCACAATGCCTATTGGCCTGGTTGTATGCTTCTCGAGTTACCTCACAATGCCTATTGGCCTGGTTGTATGCTTCTCGAGTTACCTCACAATGCCTATTGGCCTGGTTGTATGCTTCTCGAGTTACCTCACAATGCCTATTGGCCTGGTTGTATGCTTCTCGAGTTACCTCACAATGCCTATTGGCCTGGTTGTATGCTTCTCGAGTTACCTCACAATGCCTATTGGCCTGGTTGTATGCTTCTCAAGTTACCTCACAATGCCTATTGGCCTGGTTGTATGCTTCTCAAGTCACAATGCCTATTGGCCTGGTTGTATTCTTCTCAAGTTACCTCACAATTTCTATTGGCTTGGTTGTATGCTTCTCAAGTTACCTCACAATGCCTATTGGCCTGGTTGTATGCTTCTCAAGTTACCTCACAATGCCTATTGGCCTGGTTGTATTCTTCTCAAGTTACCTCACAATTTCTATTGGCCTGGTTGTATGCTTCTCAAGTTACCTCACAATGCCTATTGGCCTGGTTGTATGCTTCTCAAGTTACCTCACAATGCCTATTGGCCTGGTTGTATGCTTCTCAAGTTACCTCACAATGCCTATTGGCCTGGTTGTATGCTTCTCAAGTTACCTCACAATGCCTATTGGCCTGGTTGTATTCTTCTCAAGTTACCTCACAATGCCTATTGGCCTGGTTGTATGCTTCTCGAGTTACCTCACAATGCCTATTGGCCTTGTTGTATGCTTCTCAAGTTACCTCACAATGCCTATTGGCCTGGTTGTATTCTTCTCAAGTTACCTCACAATGCCTATTGGCCTGGTTGTATGCTTCTCGAGTTACCTCACAATGCCTATTGGCCTGGTTGTATGCTTCTCAAGTTACCTCACAATGCCTATTGGCCTGGTTGTATGCTTCTCAAGTTACCTCACAATGCCTATTGGCCTGGTTGTATGCTTCTCGAGTTACCTCACAATGCCTATTGGCCTGGTTGTATGCTTCTCAAGTTAGTGCTGTCTTGCCACGCTCCTCCTATATGATCTTTGTCACCACGACAGTATCCATATACAGTAGGAGTTGGCAAGACAGCACAAGCAGATCTGGGAACCAGGCTAGATGAATTACTACTCTCAACAGATAAACAGACATGTCTTGCTGTATGACTGAAAAGGTCCCTGCTCCACTTACTATGACCTTCAAAACAAATCCAAAACATTCATTTCAATCAGGCTTGGGCCCGTCGCCGTGGCCCACAGCACTCCCCCTCTGGTGAGACGTGGTGATAACAGACTACCACGGTATAAACACAGCCTGTGTTTTTTCAGCCTTCTGCTCACACGTACCATCCGTCCACCTCGTTCTACAGACACTGACAGCGTAACGGAGCTTCGGTGACATATGGCTGTTTGGGAGGCTGCTGCCGTCTCTTCCTTCCCTTCCAACCTAGAGCTGTTCTGTGTCTCAATGCACATCAGGCATTAGTCATTGAAGAGTGGCTGATCAGATACGGGGCTCTGGTCCAAAGTAGTGCACTATATAGGGAATAGGGCTCCGTTCCAAAGTAGTGCACTATATAGGGAATAGGGCTCTGGTCTAAAGTAGTGCACTATATAGGGAATAGGGCTCTGGTCTAAAGTAGTGCTATAGGGAATAGGGTTCTGGTCCAAAGTAGTGCACAATATAGGGAATAGGGCTCTGGTCTAAAGTAGTGCACTATATAGGGAATAGGGCTCTGGTCTAAAATAGTGCACTATACAGGGAATAGGTCTCTGGTTTAAAGTAGTGTACTATATAGGGAATAGGGCTCTGGTCTAAAGTAGTGCACTATATAGGGAATAGAGCTCTGGTCCAAAGTAGTGCACTATATAGGGAATAGGGCTCTGGTTTAAAGTAGTGCACTATATAGGGAATAGGGCTCTGGTCTAAAGTAGTGTACTATATAGGAAATAGGGCTCTTGTCTAAAGTAGTGTACTATATAGGGAATAGGGCTCTGGTCTAAAGTAGTGCACTATATAGGGAATAGGGCTCTGGTTTAAAGTAGTGCACTATATAGGGAATAGGGTTCTGGTCTAAAGTAGTGCTATAGGGAATAGGGTTCTGGTCCAAAGTAGTGCACTATATAGGGAATATGGCTCTGGTCTAAAGTAGTGCACTATATAGGGAATATGGCTCTGGTCTAAAGTAGTGTACTATGTAGGGAATAGGGCTCTGGTCTAAAGTAGTGTACTATATAGGGAATAGGGCTCTGGTCTAAAGTAGTGTACTATATAGGGAATAGGGCTCTGGTCTAAAGTAGTGTACTATACAGGGAATAGGGCTCTGGTCTAAAGTAGTGTACTATATAGGGAATAGGGCTCTGGTCTAAAGTAGTGCACTATATAGGGAATAGGTCTCTGGTCTAAAGTAGTGCACTATACAGGGAATAGGGCTCTGGTCTAAAGTAGTGCACTATATAGGGAATAGGGCTCTGGTCTAAAGTAGTGCACTATATAGGGAATATGGCTCTGGTCTAAAGTAGTGCACTATATAGGGAATAGGGCTCTGGTCTAAAGTAGTGTACTATATAGGGAATAGGGCTCTGGTCTAAAGTAGTGCACTATATAGGGAATATGGCTCTGGTCTAAAGTAGTGCACTATATAGGGAATAGGGCTCTGGTCTAAAGTAGTGTACTATATAGGGAATAGGGCTCTGGTCTAAAGTAGTGCACTATATAGGGAATAGTGCTCTGGTCCAAAGTAGTGAACTATATAGGGAATAGGGCTCTGGTCTAATGTAGTGCACTATATAGGGAATAGGGCTCTGGTCCAAAGTAGTGCACTATATAGAGAATAGGGTGGAATTTTGGACACAGTAAATGATCCACCATGTTGTCTTTTTTTCAGTCCCCCAGTTGTCATCTCTGAGGAGGGGAGAGACCGCCAGGCGTATACGGACTGATTCTAGTCAGAGAGAAGAGATGCTGGAGCCTGGGGGCGTCGGTACAGCTCTGGGTTACCATTGGACAGTTTCTAGTCAGAGAGAAGAGATGCTGGAGCCTGGGGGCGTCGGTACAGCTCTGGGTTACCTGTAGCCTGGGGGCGTCGGTACAGCTCTGGGTTACCTGTAGCCTGGGGGCGTCGGTACAGCTCTGGGTTACCTGTAGCCTGGGGGCGTCGGTACAGCTCTGGGTTACCTGGAGCCTGGGGGCGTCGGTACAGCTCTGGGTTACCATTGGACTGTTTCTAGTCAGAGGGAAGAGATGCTGGAGCCTGGGGGCATCGGTACAGCTCTGGGTTACCATTGGCTCCAAGTCCAGCCTCCCTCCATCACTGCTAGTTAGGCCTACCCTACCACAGCATGGCAACATGCTCACTCGAGCACGTGAATGCATTGGCTGGTGTGCCTGGCGAAAGTAATGCGTTGACTGTCTGGCTGCGTGTAGAGTGTAGACAGCATCTCAGAGGGTAGTGGGATCGATGTGTAGACAGCATCTCAGAGGGTAGTGGGATCGATGTTTAGACAGCATCTCAGAGGGTAGTGGGATCGATGTGTAGACAGCATCTCAGAGGGTAGTGCGATCGATGTGTAGACAGCATCTCAGAGGGTAGTGGGATCGATGTGTAGACATTCTAGTCTGTAGTATCTGAGAGTTATTACATTCTAGTGTGTAGTATCTGAGAGTTATTACATTCTAGTGTGTAGTATCTGAGAGTTATTACATTCTAGTGTGTAGTATCTGAGAGTTATTACATTCTAGTCTGTAGTTTCTGAGAGTTATTACATTCTAGTCTGTAGTATCTAAGAGTTATTACATTCTAGTCTGTAGTATATGAGTTATTACATTCTAGTGTGTAGTATCTGAGTTATTACATTCTAGTGTGTGGTATCTGAGAGTTATTACATTCTAGTCTGTAGTATATGAGTTATTACATTCTAGTCTGTAGTATCTGAGAGTTATTACATTCTAGTCTGTAGTATCTGAGTTATTACATTCTAGTGTGTAGTATCTGAGTTATTACATTCTAGTGTGTG
>NC_048579.1:75308289-75323289 GCF_013265735.2 Oncorhynchus mykiss | reverse complement strand
AGAGAGAGAGAGAGAGAGAGAGAGAGAGAGAGAGAGAGAGAGAGCGAGAGAAAGAGAGAGACAGATAGAGAGAGACAGATAGAGAGAGAGAGAGCCTGGTGTTATAATGATCTGTGTGTGTAAATGTACCCTGAACCTGCACTTCTGTGATCTGCTGCAGTAATAATGAAGCTGAGGGACAAATCACCTCATTATGATCCAAAATGGAGGAGAGTGGAGCTTTTACACCTGAAAGCACCGTTCAGAGCATCGCCCAGAGCATCGCTCAGGCTCCCGGAGACACAGAGAGCTACAGGCTTCCTTCAGGCTGTTGCTGGGCTCCCAAGTGGCGCAGCAGTCTAAGGCACTGTATCTCAGGGCAAGACGTGTCACTACACTACTGGTTTGAATCCAGGCTGCATCACATCCGGATGTGATCGGGAGTCCCATAGGGCGGCGCACGTTTGGCCCGGGAAAGGCTGTCATTGTAAATAAGAATTTGTTCTTAACTGACTTGCCTAGTTAAATGAAGGTTACATTTTTTTAAATCATAATTAAGCACACCTGAAGGAGTTGGTGTAGGATAGATATGGTGTGGATAAGTTAGGATAAACAGATAAACAGGTTAGGAACAGGTTAGGAATAGGTTATGAACAGGTTAGGAATAGGTTATGAACAGGTTAGGAATAGGTTATGAACAGGTTAGGAATAGGTTATGAACAGGTTAGGAATAGGTTATGAACAGGTTAGGAATAGGTTATGAACAGGTTAGGAATATGTTATAAACAGGTTAGGAATAGGTTAGTAATACCTGGGGGAGTTGTATGGCAACAACAGAAGATGGAAACCAACAGCATAAGTACTGTAGGATCAGGAGTTTTGCCGGAACAATGTGACCTCACTAAGACCTGTACTGTTTCCCAGACATTCTCCTGAACCCTGTGACCTCACTAAGACCTGTACTAAGGCCCAGACATTCTCCTGAACCCTGTGACCTCACTAAGACCTGTACTGAGGCCCAGACATTCTCCTGAACCCTGTGACCTCACTAAGACCTGTACTGAGGCCCAGACATTCTCCTGAAACCTGTGACCTCACTAAGACCTGTACTAAGGCCCAGACATTCTCCTGAACCCTGTGACCTCACTAAGACCTGTACTAAGGCCCAGAGGTTCTCCTACCTGGGCACTAGATCAGGAAAAACTCAGGCCCCTCATCATAACATCTCAACAAAGATATCCTAATATTTCTTATATTTTTAAATTAATCATTGAGATTAATCAAGTACAATCGTTTGAGTGTTAGCCTACATCCTCTCTGCACAATGAGCCATCAGATGAAGAGAATAATAACCAGGTCTTTCCCAAGGAGAGGTATTGGGATTGACTTCAGAGAGACCAGGAAGGAGAGGTAGAGTGATTGACTTCAGAGAGACCAGGAAGGAGAGGTAGAGGGATTGACTTCAGAGAGACCAGGAAGGAGAGGTAGAGGGATTGACTTCAGAGAGACCAGGAAGGAGAGGTAGAGGGATTGACTTCAGAGAGACCAGGAAGGAGAGGTAGAGGGATTGACTTCAGAGAGACCAGGAAGGAGAGGTAGAGGGATTGACTTCAGAGAGACCAGGAAGGAGAGGTATTGGGATTGACTTCAGAGAGACCAGGAAGGAGAGGTATTGGGATTGACTTCAGAGAGACCAGGAAGGAGAGGTAGAGGGATTGACTTCAGAGAGACCAGGAAGGAGAGGTATTGGGATTGACTTCAGAGAGACCAGGAAGGAGCGGTATTGGGATTGACTTCAGAGAGACCAGGAAGGAGAGGTAGAGGGATTGACTTCATAGAGACCAGGAAGGAGAGGTGGAGGGATTGACTTCAGAGAGACCAGGAAGTAGAGGTAGAGAGATTGACTTCAGAGAGACCAGGAAGGAGAGGTAGAGGGATTGACTACATAGAGACCAGGAAGGAGAGGTGGAGGGATTGACTTCAGAGAGACCAGGAAGTAGAGGTAGAGAGATTGACTTCAGAGAGACCAGGAAGGAGAGGTAGAGGGATTGACTTCAGAGAGACCAGGAACATGAAGCACCCTTCTCTATTCTATCCTATAATATAGTCAGCTACAGAGAAGAGTCCTTGGCCTGCATGGCCTACTGCTGGTCATCTCATCTCTTTTTATTCCCACTTTAAACCCCCTAGAGTGGATTACTGCAGCCCCCTGGAAATTGAATTAGCATAATTAATAAATCCCCATCAAAATCCATCAGTTTAAACTATACAAATCTGTTATTTTTTGTATTGGATGCGTCTCAATCCACCGATGTCGCACTTCCTCATCCGTAGTGAAAGGTGGTAGAGCTAGGAGCGATGTTTGTCAGACTGTGAGACATCCGTAGTGAAAGGTGGTAGAGCTAGGAGCGATGTTTGTCAGACTGTGAGACATCCGTAGTGAAAGGTGGTAGAGCTAGGAGCGATGTTTGTCAGACTGTGAGACATCCGTAGTGAAAGGTGGTAGAGCTAGGAGCGATGTTTGTCAGACTGTGAGACATCCGTAGTGAAAGGTGGTAGAGCTAGGAGAGATGTTTGTCAGACTGTGAGACATCCGTAGTGAAAGGTGGTAGAGCTAGGAGAGATGTTTGTCAGATTGTGAGACATCCGTAGTGAAAGGAGGTAGAGCTAGGAGAGATGTTTGTCAGACTGTGAGACATCCAGGGTGAAAGGTGGTAGAGCTAGGAGAGATGTTTGTCAGACTGTGAGACATCCGTAGTGAAAGGTGGTAGAGCTAGGAGAGATGTTTGTCAGATTGTGAGACATCCGTAGTGAAAGGTGGTAGAGCTAGGAGAGATGTTTGTCAGACTGTGAGACATTCGTGGTGAAAGGTGGTAGAGCTAGGAGAGATGTTTGTCAGACTGTGAGACATCCGTAGTGAAAGGTGGTAGAGCTAGGAGAGATGTTTGTCAGACTGTGAGACATCCGTAGTGAAAGGTGGTAGAGCTAGGAGAGATGTTTGTCAGATTGTGAGACATCCGTAGTGAAAGGTGGTAGAGCTAGGAGAGATGTTTGTCAGATTGTGAGACATCCGTAGTGAAAGGTGGTAGAGCTAGGAGAGATGTTTGTCAGACTGTGAGACATCCGTGGTGAAAGGTGGTAGAGCTAGGAGAGATGTTTGTCAGATTGTGAGACATCCGTAGTGAAAGGTGGTAGAGCTAGGAGAGATGTTTGTCAGATTGTGAGACATCCGTAGTGAAAGGTTGTAGAGCTAGGAGCGATGTTTGTCAGACTGTGAGACATCCGTAGTGAAAGGTGGTAGAGCTAGGAGCGATGTTTGTCAGATTGTGAGACATCCGTAGTGAAAGGTGGTAGAGCTAGGAGCGATGTTTGTCAGACTGTGAGACATCCGTAGTGAAAGGTGGTAGAGCTAGGAGCGATGTTTGTCAGATTGTGAGACATCCGTAGTGAAAGGTGGTAGAGCTAGGAGAGATGTTTGTCAGATTGTGAGACATCCGTAGTGAAAGGTGGTAGAGCTAGGAGCGATGTTTGTCAGATTGTGAGACATCCGTAGTGAAAGGTGGTAGAGCTAGGAGAGATGTTTGTCAGACTGTGAGACATCCGTGGTAGAGCTAGGAGAGATGTTTCCCCGAAAATCAGTCTTCTCACTAAATCGTCTGTAGCGTCCAAACGGTTTGGTCTACAAAACTAGGACTGAGGAGAGGAACTGAACAAATTAACCCAATGGGGTGAGGAGAGAACATTACATAAATCACCTGATCGATTCATGTTCACCTAGCAACCATAACAGCCCTGGGAGAGAACACAGACAGACACACAGAAGACTGGATGCTATAGAATGTGTAGAATCAGTATATATACACTGGACTAGAGATAGAAGACTGGATGCTATAGAATGTGTAGAATCACTATATATATACACTGGACTAGAGATAGAAGACTGGATGCTATAGAATGTGTAGAATCATTATATATATACACTGGACTAGAGATAGAAGACTGGATGCTATAGAATGTGTAGAATCAGTATATATATACACTGGACCAGAAATAGAAGACTGGATGCTATGGTCCTAGTTTCATATTACTCCAGTGCTAGCCTCTCTACACTGGCTTCCTGTCAAAGCAAGGGCTGATTTCAAGGTTTTACTGCTAACCTACAAAGCATTACATGGGCTTGCTCCTACCTATCTCTCTGATTTGGTCCTGCCGTACATACCTACACGTACGCTACGGTCACAAGACGCAGGCCTCCTAATTGTCCCTAGAATTTTTAAGCAAACAGCTGGAGGCAGGGCTTTCTCCTATAGAGCTCCATTTTTATGGAACGGTCTGCCTACCCATGTCAGAGACGCAAACTCGGTCTCAACCTTTAAGTCTCTACTGAAGACTCATCTCTTCAGTGGGTCATATGATTGAGTGTAGTCTGGCCCAGGAGTGGGAGGGTGAACGGAAAGGCTCTGGAGCAACGAACCGCCCTTGCTGTCTTTGCCTGGCCGGTTCCCCTCTTTCCACTGGGATTCTCTGCCTCTAACCCTATTACAGGGGCTGAGTCACTGGCTTTACTGGGGCTCTCTCATGCCGTCCCTGGAGGGGGTGCGTCACCTGAGTGGGTTGAGTCACTGATGTGGTCATCCTGTCTGGGTTGGCACCCCCCCCCCCTTGGGTTGTGCCGTGGCGGAGGTCTTTGTGGGCTATACTTAGCCTTGTCTCAGGATGGTAAGTTGGTGGTTGAAGATATCCCTCTAGTGGTGTGGGGGCTGTGCTTTGGCAAAGTGGGTGGGGTTATATCCTTCCTGTTTGGCCCTGTCCGGGGGTGTCCTCGGAGTGGGCCACAGTGTCTCCTGACCCCTCCTGTCTCAGCCTCCAGTATTTATGCTGCAGTAGTTTATGTGTCGGGGAGCTAGGGTCAGTTTGTTATATCTGGAGTACTTCTCCTGTCCTATTTGGTGTCCTGTGTGAATCTAAGTGTGCGTTCTCTAATTCTCTCCTTCTCTCTTTCTCTCTCTCGGAGGACCTGAGCCCTAGGACCATGCCCCAGGACTACCTGACATGATGACTCCTTGCTGTCCCCAGTCCACCTGGCTGTGCTGCTGCTCCAGTTTCAACTGTTCTGCCTTATTATTATTCGACCATGCTGGTCATTTATGAACATTTGAACATCTTGGCCATGTTCTGTTATAATCTCCACCCGGCACAGCCAGAAGAGGACTGGCCATCCCACATATGCTCTCTCTAATTCTCTCTTTCTTTCTCTCTCTCGGAGGACCTGAGCCCTAGGACCATGCCCCAGGAATACCTGACATGATGACTCCTTGCTGTCCCCAGTCCACCTGACTGTGCTGCTGCTCCAGTTTCAACTATTCTGCCTTATTATTATTCGACCATGCTGGTCATTTATGAACATTTGAACATCTTGACCATGTTTTGTTATAATCTCCACCCGGCACAGCCAGAAGAGGACTGGCCACCCCACATAGCCTGGTTCCTCTCTAGGTTTCTTCCTAGGTTTTGGCCTTTCTAGGGAGTTTTTCCTAGCCACCGTGCTTCTACACCTGCATTGCTTGCTGTTTGGGGTTTTAGGCTGGGTTTCTGTACAGCACTTTGAGATATCAGCTGATGTACGAAGGGCTATATAAAATAAATAAATTTGATTTATATATATACACTGGACTAGAAATAGAAGACTGGATGCTATAGAATGTGTAGAATCACTATATATATACACTGGACTAGAGATAGAAGACTGGATGCTATAGAATGTGTAGAATCAGTATATATACACTGGACTAGAGATAGAAGAAGGATGCTATAGAATGTGTAGAATCAGTATATATATATATATATATATATATATATATATATATATATATATATATATATATATATATATATATACACTGGACTAGAAATAGAAGACTGGATGCTATAGAATGTGTAGAATCAGTATATATATACACTGGACTAGAGATAGAAGACTGGATGCTATAGAATGTGTAGAATCACTATATATACACTGGACTAGAAATAGAAGACTGGATGCTATAGAATGTGTAGAATCACTATATATATACACTGGACTAGAGATAGAAGACTGGATGCTATAGAATGTGTAGAATCACTATATATACACTGGACTAGAAATATAAGACTGGATGCTATAGAATGTGTAGAATCAGTATATATATACACTGGACTAAAGATAGAAGACTGGATGCTATAGAATGTACAGAATCAGTATATATACACTGGACTAGAAATAGAAGACTGGATGCTATAGAATGTGTAGAATCACTATATATATACACTGGACTAGAAATAGAAGACTGGATGCTATAGAATGTGTAGAATCACTATATATATACACTGGACTAGAGATAGAAGACTGGATGCTATAGAATGTGTAGAATCACTATATATATACACTGGACCAGAAATAGAAGACTGGATGCTATAGAATGTGTAGAATCACTATATATATACACTGGACTAGAAATAGAAGACTGGATGCTATAGAATGTGTAGAATCACTATATATATACACTGGATTAGAGATAGAAGACTGGATGCTATAGAATGTGTAGAATCACTATATATATACACTGGACTAGAGATAGAAAGACTGAGCACATCATATGTGTCCAGTTTATATCTCCTCATCTCCTGTATGAGTTCAGACAGACTGCTATCAGTTTATCATTCATCTCCTCATCTCCTGTATGAGTTCAGACAGACAGCTATCAGTTTATCATTCATCTCCTGTATGAGTTCAGACAGACTACTCTCAGTTTATCATTCAACTCCTGTATGAGTTCAGACAGACAGCTATCAGTTTATCATTTAACTACTCGTCTCCTGTATGAGTTCAGACAGACAGCTATCAGTTTATCATTTAACTACTCGTCTCCTGTATGAGTTCAGACAGACAGCTCTCGGTACACAGGAGGGACTATTTTCCCAGACCGTGAGACATTATGCCTTGGAGCTGAGAGCTCATCTCCTGTATGAGTTCAGACAGACAGCTCTCGGTACACAGGAGGGACTATTTTCCCAGACCGTGAGACATTATGCCTTGGAGCTGAGAGCTCATCTCCTGTATGAGTTCAGACAGACAGCTCTCGGTACACAGGAGGGACTATTTTCCCAGACCGTGAGACATTATGCCTTGGAGCTGAGAGCTCGTCTCCTGTATGAGTTCAGACAGACAGCTCTCGGTAAATTTATCATCACTGTTTATTCATAAAGCCAGAGAGAGAGGAACGTATCTCTGTCCGTTCTGCCGTCATGTCTCTCCCACGCAGCCAGCCCGAAATTTAGCATCACTGTTTATTCATAAAGACATCTGGTGGGCGTTTGGTGAAAACGCTTGAAAAACTCAAAACCATCGATCTCGAAATCGTCCCTGTTCAATGCTATTTCGGTGTGGAAATAAACTCTGAGGCAGTTACACATTGTGTTGCTATTTTCTGACCAAACATCCATATGTCCTAATGTACATCCCACACATTCACAATAAGAGGAGATTCTCTGTGATTGTGACCATTTCTCCAAAGAACTCTCTGCACCCCCCCCCCCCCGGAAGGTTGTCGATGTTGATATGTCCTCACCAGCACAGACGCTAGCAGACAGACTGACTGTGTCCTTAGCTCTGCCTGAGAGAGTGGGAGTTGGAGGGAGTGTGGAGCTTTAGGCTGAGGGGAAGAAGAGAGAGTGGGAGTTGGAGGGAGTGTGGAGCTTTAGGCTGAGGGGAAGGGGAGAGAGTGGGAGTTGGAGGGAGTGTGGAGCTTTAGGTTGAGGGGAAGAGTAGAGAGTGGGAGTTGGAGGGAGTGTGGAGATTTAGGTTGAGGGGAAGAGGGAAGAGTAGAGAGTGGGAGTTGGAGGGTGTTTGGAGCTTTAGGTTGAGGTGAAGAGGAGAGAGTGGGAGTTGGAGGGAGTGTGGAGCTTTAGGTTGAGGGGAAGAGGAGAGAGTGGGAGTTGGAGGGAGTGTGGAGCTTTAGGTTGAGGTGAAGAGGAGAGAGTGGGAGTTGGAGGGAGTGTGGAGCTTTAGGTTGAGGTGCAGAGGAGAGAGTGGGAGTTGGAGGGAGTGTGGAGCTTTAGGTTGAGGTGAAGAGGAGAGAGTGGGAGTTGGAGGGAGTGTGGAGCTTTAGGTTGAGGTGAAGAGGAGAGAGTGGGAGTTGGAGGGAGTGTGGAGCTTTAGGCTGAGGGGAAGAGGAGAGAGTGGGAGTTAGAGGGAGTGTGGAGCTTTAGGCTGAGGGGAAGAAGAGAGAGTGGGAGTTGGAGGGAGTGTGGAGCTTTAGGCTGAGGGGAAGAGGAGAGAGTGGGAGTTGGAGGGAGTGTGGAGCTTTAGGTTGAGGGGAAGAGTAGAGAGTGGGAGTTGGAGGGAGTGTGGAGCTTTAGGTTGAGGGGAATAGGGAAGAGTAGAGAGTGGGAGTTGGAGGGAGTTTGGAGCTTTAGGTTGAGGTGAAGAGGAGAGAGTGGGAGTTGGAGGGAGTGTGGAGCTTTAGGTTGAGGTGAAGAGGAGAGAGTGGGAGTTGGAGGGAGTGTGGAGCTTTAGGTTGAGGTGAAGAGGAGAGAGTGGGAGTTGGAGGGAGTGTGGAGCTTTAGGTTGAGGTGAAGAGGAGAGAGTGGGAGTTGGAGGGAGTGTGGAGCTTTAGGCTGAGGGGAAGAGGAGAGAGTGGGAGTTGGAGGGAGTGTGGAGCTTTAGGTTGAGGGGAAGAGGGAAGAGTAGAGAGTGGGAGTTGGAGGGAGTTTGGAGCTTTAGGTTGAGGTGAAGAGGAGAGAGTAGAGAGTGGGAGTTGGAGGGAGTTTGGAGCTTTAGATTGAGGTGAAGAGGAGAGAGTGGGAGTTGGAGGGAGTGTGGAGCTTTAGGTTAAGGTGGAGAGGAGAGAGCGGGAGTTGGAGGGAGTGTGGAGCTTTAGGTTGAGGTGAAGAGGAGAGAGTGGGAGTTGGAGGGAGTGTGGAGCTTTAGGTTAAGGTGAAGAGGAGAGAGTGGGAGGTGGAGGGAGTGTGGAGCTTTAGGTTGAGGTGAAGAGGAGAGAGTGGGAGTTGGAGGGAGTGTGGAGCTTTAGGCTGAGGGGAAGAGGAGAGAGTGGGAGTTGGAGGGAGTGTGGAGATTTAGGTTGAGGTGAAGAGGAGAGAGTGGGAGTTGGAGGGAGTATGGAGCTTTAGGTTGAGGGGAAGAGGAGAGAGTGGGAGTTGGAGGGAGTTTGGAGCTTTAGGCTGAGGGGAAGAGGAGAGAGCGGGAGTTGGAGGGAGTTTGGAGCTTTAGGTTGAGGTGAAGAGGAAAGAGTGGGAGTTGGAGGGAGTGTGGAGCTTTAGGTTGAGGGGAAGAGGAGAGAGTGGGAGTTGGAGGGAGTGTGGAGCTTTAGGCTGAGGGGAAGAGGAGAGAGTGGGAGTTGGAGGGAGTGTGTCTAACCTGTCTCTATCCTGTCTCTAACCTGTCTCTATCCTGTCTCTATCTTGTCTCTAACCTGTCTCTATCCTGTCTCTATCTTGTCTCTATCCTGTCTCTAACCTGTCTCTATCCTGTCTCTATCTTGTCTCTAACCTGTCTCTATCCTGTCTCTATCTTGTTTCTAACCTGTCTCTATCTTGTCTCTATCCTGTCTCTAACCTGTCTCCATCCTGCCTCTATCCTGTCTCTAACCTGTCTCTAACTTGTCTCTATCCTGTCTCTAACCTGTCTCCATCCTGCCTCTATCCTGTCTCTAACCTGTCTCTATCCTGTCTCTATCCTGCCTCTATCCTGTCTCTAACCTGTCTCTAACCTGTCTCTATCCTGTCTCTAACCTGTCTCTATCCTGTCTCTATCCTGTCTCTATCCTGTCTCTAACCTGTCTCTATCTTGTCTCTATCCTGTCTCTAACCTGTCTCTATCTTGTCTCTATCCTGTCTCTATCCCGTCTCTATCCTGTCTCTAACCTGTCTCTATCCTGTCTCTATCTTGTCTCTATCTTGTCTCTATCCTGTCTCTAGCCTGTCTCTATCTTGTCTCTATCTTGCCTCTACCCTGTCTCTAGCCTGTCTCTAGCCCGTCTCTAGCCTGTCTCTAGCCTGTCCCTATCTTGTCTCTATCATGTCTCTAACCTGTCTCTAACCTGTCTCTATCTTGTCTCTATCTTGCCTCTACCCTGTCTCTAGCCTGTCTCTAGCCCGTCTCTAGCCTGTCTCTAGCCTGTCCCTACTACTGTATAGACTTAGACTGGGAAACGGCAGGGGATCCCGAGCTTTAGGCTGAGGGGAAGAGGAGAGAGTGGGAGTTGGAGGGAGTGTGTCTAACCTGTCTCTATCCTGTCTCTAACCTGTCTCTATCCCGTCTCTATCCTGTCTCTAACCTGTCTCTATCCTGTCTCTATCTTGTCTCTATCTTGTCTCTATCCTGTCTCTAGCCTGTCTCTATCTTGTCTCTATCTTGCCTCTACCCTGTCTCTAGCCTGTCTCTAGCCCGTCTCTAGCCTGTCTCTAGCCTGTCCCTATCTTGTCTCTATCATGTCTCTAACCTGTCTCTAACCTGTCTCTATCTTGTCTCTATCTTGCCTCTACCCTGTCTCTAGCCTGTCTCTAGCCCGTCTCTAGCCTGTCTCTAGCCTGTCCCTACTACTGTATAGACTTAGACTGGGAAACGGCAGGGGAGGAAGAGCCCACTAGGAGAGCCCACTACAACAGACTGGGAGAGAGGAGGAGAGCCCATTACAACAGATGAGGAGAGGAGAGGAAGAGGAAGAGGAGAGGAAGAGGAGAGGAGAGGAGAGGAGAGGAGAGGAGAGGAGAGGAGAGGAGAGGAGAGGAGAGGAGAGGAGAGGAGAGGAGAGGAGAGGATGAGAGGTGGAGAGGAGAGGAGAGGAGAGGAGAGGAGAGGAGAGGAGAGGAAGAGGAGATGATGAGAGGTGGAGAGGAGAGGAGAGGAGAGGAGAGGAGAGGAGAGGAGATGAGATGATGAGAGGTGGAGATGAGAGGAGAGGAGAGGAGATGATGAGAGGAGAGGAGAGGAGAGGAGAGGAGAGGAGAGGAGAGGAGAGGAAGAGGAGATGATGAGAGGTGGATGATGAGAGGTGGATGATGAGAGGTGGATGATGAGAGGAGATGATGAGAGGAGATGATGAGAGGTGGATGATGAGAGGTGGATGATGAGAGGTGGATGATGAGAGGTGGATGATGAGAGGAGATGATGAGAGGTGGATGATGAGAGGTGGATGATGAGAGGTGGATGATGAGAGGTGGATGATGAGAGGAGATGATGAGAGGTGGATGATGAGAGGTGGATGATGAGAGGTGGATGATGAGAGGTGGATGATGAGAGGTGGATGATGAGAGGAGATGATGAGAGGAGATGATGAGAGGTGGATGATGAGAGGTGGATGATGAGAGGTGGATGATGAGAGGAGATGAGGAGAGGTGGATGATGAGAGGAGATGATGAGAGGTGGATGATGAGAGGTGGATGATGAGAGGTGGATGATGAGAGGTGGATGATGAGAGGTGGATGATGAGAGGTGGATGATGAGAGGTGGATGATGAGAGGAGATGATGAGAGGTGGATGATGAGAGGAGATGATGAGAGGTGGATGATGAGAGGTGGATGATGAGAGGTGGATGATGAGAGGTGGATGATGAGAGGTGGATGATGAGAGGTGGATGATGAGAGGTGGATGATGAGAGGAGATGATGAGAGGTGGATGATGAGAGGTGGATGATGAGAGGTGGATGATGAGAGGTGGATGATGAGAGGTGGATGGTACAGCAGCAGATCATGTAATTATCTCTCTGATTCATCAGTACAGACAATCAATCAACCAGATGGGCGTTGTCAATCCAGAGGACAATTTACCAATCAACAGGGTCTGAGTGATGTTAGGGCTGAAATCAGGAGTAAACAGCCAATCAGCCTCATGTGGTCACTAGCAGGCGGGATTTTCTGTCAACATGAAAGCCAACTCTCTCTCTCTCTCTCTCTCTCTGTGTCTACTGGGCCAGCACTGTGCAGACTGTGTGCAGACAGTCAGTCAGTCAATCAGTCAGTCAATCAGTCACACAGTCTGTCAGTCAGTCACACAGTCAGTCAGTCACACAGTCAGTCAGTCAGTCAGTCAGTCTGTCCGTCAGTCACACAGTCAGTCAGTCAGTCATATGGCCCATGTACTGTCCAATGGGCAGCCAGACACCAGCCTTTACCTGACTGTCTCCATCAAGTCATATGGCCCCATGTCCTGTCCAATGGGCAGCCAGACACCAGCCTTTACCTGACTGTCTCCACCAAGTCATATTGCCCCATGTCCTGTCCCGTGGGCAGCCAGACACCAGGGATGAGGGTTGGAGGTGCTAGTGTAACCGATGTGAAATGGCTAGCTAGTTAGCGGTGGTGCGCGCTAATAGCGTTTCAATCGGTGACGTCACTCGCTCTGAGACCTTGAAGTAGTGGTTCCCCTTGCTCTGCAAGAGCCGCGGCTTTTGTGGAGCGATGGGTAACGATGCTTCGTGGGTGTCAGTTGTCGACGTCTGCAGAGGGTCCCTGGTTCGAGCCCGGGTCGGGGCGAGGGGACGGAGAAAAGTTAAACTGTTACACTAGTGGGCCTGGAGAAGATGGTGTCTCTGTCCCAATAGGCATTATATTCCCTATAGAGCCTATGGGCCCTGGTTCTAAAGTAGTGCACTATAAAGGGGAATAGGGTGCCATTTGGGATGTAAGCAGGTGGTTGGAGGGTGGTGGTGTTTCAGGGGTCAGATCAAACTCCAAGACAGATGGGATCTCACCATGGGTGATAGATAGTCCACAAGCTTCAGTAACCAGCTAGAGACTCTGTTCCCCCTTTCCTCCTCCTCCTCCTCCTCCTTCCTCCTCCTCCTCCTCTTCCTCTCCTCCTCCTCCTCCTCCTCTCCTCCTCCTCCTCCTCCTCTCCTCCTCCTCTTCCTCATCCTCCTCCTCCTCCTCTCCTCTCCTCCTTTCTCCTGTTGGAGAGTTAATCCAGTTATAGGACCTTTCTGTGTCTTTCTCCCCCCACAACTGTCATCTCTCTCATCCCCTCTTTAACTCCCTCTGGTCTGTGGACATATGGACCCCCCCCCCCCCACACACACACACGTACACACAGACACACAGACACAGACACACACACACACCCACACAGATGCAACTACACACACTTGGCCATATGGACAGGGATATCAGGGTCTCTGGAGAGAGGGATTCACCATGCCTTTGTGAGAGGAGATTGGAGGCCATTTTCTGACAACCAAATGAATCATTAGACAGACACATAATATGGGCTAACAAGTTATTTGGAGAGTCCATCTATAGAGCTGTCAATATACATCAGTTAGGGACATGTCAACTGAACTGTCTGTGGCAACAGGGAAGCATCTATAGGCGTTTCATTGATCCACCATTGACTGTTACGTTCACCACTTCTACCCTGGTTCTGTAGTCTACAGCGATTAAAGTCTGTATACTTTTGCTCTGGGAGGAACATGAAGATAGCCCGCTCTTCGCCTACTCAACACTTCATCAGTGACCTTGATTTGTTGAATCGGGTGTGGTAATGCTGAGCAGGGACAAAATGCCTCGGCACCATGCATCTCTCCATGACAGTGATTGGTCACTAATGTAAATGATGTAAGGAATTCAAGATGTTTAGAGAGAATACCATTGGATAGAATTGTTTGGCCCAGTCTGACTGGCTGCTCTCCAGCTCGACTTCACTCCCCTTAGAGAACTAGAACCCCTGTTGCTTGGTTACTGTGAACATCAAGCAGTGTCACACAGACAGTATGGCTTTGGCTCTTCAACAACTACATAACCCTCTAGTATTAGCTAGCTACTTCCTGTCCCTCATGATACTTATTCTACCGTTATATATATTCAGATAGCTACTTCCTGGGATATGATGCTTATGCTACAGTTAGCTAGCTAGCTGATTCCTGTCCCTCATGATTTTTATTCTACTGTTAGCTAGCTACTTCCTGTCCCTCATGATTTTTATTCTACTGTTAGCTAGCTACTTCCTGTCCCTCATGATACTTATTCTACCGTTAGCTAGCTACTTCCTGTCCCTCATGATACTTATTCTACCGTTAGCTAGCTACTTCCTGTCCCTCATGATTTTTATTCTACTGTTAGCTAGCTACTTCCTGTCCCTCATGATACTTATTCTACCGTTAGCTAGCTACTTCCTGTCCCTCATGATTTTTATTCTACTGTTAGCTAGCTACTTCCTGTCCCTCATGACTTTTATTCTACTGTTAGCTAGCTAGCTGATTCCTGTCCCTCATGATTTTTATTCTACTGTTAGCTAGCTAGCAGTGTCGGGAATGCTACACTGACAATATAGTTTCGCACTGGAAGAAGTTAAGCTACACTAAAGCTAGTTTGAAAAAATACTTCACTACCTCCAAACTACTTTGGGAAAAATTATGTAAATCTGAAATATCAAAGACTACAAATTGTGTAAATCAGATCAATGTTCTAACATATTATGTAAATATAGTATTATTAAGCACAAAAACGATGTTTCAAATTAGAATTAGGCAATGATTGCATACTTCGCCCAAAATTGTATTTTAATTTTTGGCATAAAAAAAAGTAGTGTATAGTTCCAGTAGTTAGCCACAATGCTACATGGCAAAACAGTGATTACTGAAAACACACACTGAAACATTCTTCCTTATTTGTTCATCACCATTAGACGCGATGACGTGTTTGTGCGCATGAGCTTCGCTAGCCAACATCACCGTGACAGCGGCCTACAAGTGCCGGAATTTCTATTGGAGAAGCAATTTCTGCCTACCGTTAGCTAGCTAGCTACTTCCTGTCCTTCATGATGCTATTCTACCATTAGCTAGCTAGCTATTTCCTGTCCCTCGTGATGCTATTCTACCGTTAGCTAGCTAGCTATTTCCTGTCCCTCGTGATGCTATTCTACCGTTAGCTAGCTAGCTACTTCTTGTCCCTCATTAGTTTTGTTCTACCGTTAGCTAGCTAGCTACTTCATGTCCCTCATGATGCTATTCTACCATTAGCTAGCTAGCT